>NC_138774.1:252229278-252529278 GCF_965119305.1 Pelophylax lessonae
CAAAATGACCATTTTTGGCTTCCAAGGGCCAGGAGTGTAGTTTTTGGTCAAAATTACCATTTTTTGCTTCCAAGAGCCGGGAGTGTCGTTTTTGGTCAAAATGGCCATTTTTGGCTTCCAAGAGCCTGAAGTGTCGTTTTTGGTCAAAATTACCATTTTTTGCTTCCATGGGCTAGGAGTGTCAGTTTTGGTCAAAATTACAATTTTTTTGGCTTACAAGGGCCGGAAGTGTAGTTTTTGGTCAAAATGACCATTTTTTTGCTTCCAAGGGCTAAGAGTGTCGTGTTTGGTCAAAATGACCATTTTTTGGCTTACAAGGGCCAGGAGTGTCATTTTTGGTCAAAATTACCATTTTTGGCTTACAGGAGTCGGGAGTGTGGTTTTTGGTCAAAATTACAATTTTTTGTCTCAAAGGGAGTGTAGTTTTTGGTAAAAATTACCATTTTTTGTTTCATAGGGCCGGGACTGTCGTTATTGGTCAAAATTACCATTTTTGGTCTCAAAAGGCCGGAAGTGTCGTTTTGGGTCAAAATTACCAATTTTTGGTCTCGAAGGGCAGGAAGTGTCGTTTTTGTCAAAATGACCACTTTTGGCTTCCAAAGGCCGGAAGTTTAATTTTTTGTCAAAATGACCACTTTTATTCTAAGGGGCTAGGAGTGTCGTTTTTGGTCAAAATTACCATTTTTTTGCTTCCAAGGGCTAGGAGTGTCGTGTTTGGTCAAAATGACCATTTTTTGTCTTACAAGAGCCAGGAGTGTCATTTTTTGTCAAAATTACCATTTTTGGCTTACAGGAGTCGGGAGTGTGGTTTTTGGTCAAAATTACCATTTTTTGTCTCAAATGGAGTGTCATTTTGGGTAAAAATTACCATTTTTTGTTTCAAAGGGCTAGGAGTGTAGTTTTTGGTCAAAATACAATTTTTTGGCTTACAAGGGCCGGCAGTGTTGTTTTGGGTCAAAATTATCATTGTTGCCTTCCAAGGGCTGGGGGTGTTATTTTTGGTCAATATGACCATTTTTGGTCTGAATGGGCTGCGAGTGTCGTTTTTGTTCAAAAAGACCATTTTATTGCTTACGAGGTCTAGGAGTGTCGTTTTTGGTCAAAATGACCATTTTTGGGATTACAAGGGCCAGAAGTGTAATTTTTGGTCAAAATTACAATTTTTTGCTTCCAAGGGCCGCGAGTGTCGTTTTGGGTCAAAATGACCATTTTTGGCTTCCAAGGGCCAGAAGTGTAATTTTTGGTCAAAATTACAATTTTTTGCTTCCAAGGGCTTCCGAGTGTCGTTTTGGGACAAAATGACCATTTTTGGCTTCCAAGGGCCAGGAGTGTAGTTTTTGGTCAAAATTACCATTTTTTGCTTCCAAGAGCCGGGAGTGTCGTTTTTGGTCAAAATGGCCATTTTTGGCTTCCAAGAGCCTGAAGTGTCGTTTTTGGTCAAAATTACCATTTTTTGCTTCCATGGGCTAGGAGTGTCAGTTTTGGTCAAAATTACAATTTTTTTGGCTTACAAGGGCCGGAAGTGTAGTTTTTGGTCAAAATGACCATTTTTTTGCTTCCAAGGGCTAAGAGTGTCGTGTTTGGTCAAAATGACCATTTTTTGGCTTACAAGGGCCAGGAGTGTCATTTTTGGTCAAAATTACCATTTTTGGCTTACAGGAGTCGGGAGTGTGGTTTTTGGTCAAAATTACAATTTTTTGTCTCAAAGGGAGTGTAGTTTTTGGTAAAAATTACCATTTTTTGTTTCAAAGGGCTAGGAGTGTAGTTTTTGGTCAAAATACAATTTTTTGGCTTACAAGGGCCGGCAGTGTCATTTTGGGTCAAAATTATCATTGTTGCCTTCCAAGGGCTGGGAGTGTTATTTTTGGTCAAAATGACCATTTTTGGTCTGAATGGGCTGCGAGTGTCGTTTTTGTTCAAAAAGACCATTTTTTTGCTTACGAGGTCTAGGAGTGTCGTTTTTTGGTCAAAATGACCATTTTTGGGCTTACAAGGGCCAGAAGTGTAGTTTTTGGTCAAAATTACAATTTTTTGCTTCCAAGGGCGGCAGTGTCGTTGTGGGTCAAAATGACCATTTTTGGCTTCCAAGGGCCAGAAGTGTAATTTTTGGTCAAAATTACCATTTTTTGGCTTCCAAGGGCTAGGAGTGTCGTGTTTGGTCAAAATGACCATTTTTTGGCTTACAAGGGCCAGGAGTGTCATTCTTTGTCAAAATTACCATTTTTGGCTTACAGGAGTCGGGAGTGTGGTTTTTGGTCAAAATTACCATTTTTTGTCTCAAAGGGAGTGTAGTTTTTGGTAAAAATTACTATTTTTTGTTTCAAAGGGCCGGGACTGTCGTTATTGGTCAAAATGACCATTTTTGGTCTCAAAAGGTCGTAAGTGTCGTTTTTGGTCAAAATGACCATTTTTGGCTTACAAGGGCCAGAGAGTGTAGTTTTTGGTCAAAATGATCATTTTTGGTCTCAAAGGGCAGGAAGTGTCGTTTCGGTCAAAATGACCACTTTTGGCTTCCAAGAGCCGGGATTGTTGTTTTTGGTCAAAATTACCATTTTTTGCTTCCAAGGGCTAGGAGTTGTCGTGTTTGGTCAAAATGACCATTTTTTGGCTTTCAAGGGCCAGAAGTGTCATTTTTGGTCAAAATTACCATTTTTGGCTTACAGGAGTCGGGAGTGTGGTTTTTGGTCAAAATTACCATTTTTTGTCTCAAAGGGAGTGTCGTTTTTGTAAAAATAACCATTTTTTGTTTCAAAGGGCCGGGACTGTCGTTATTGGTCAAAATGACCATTTTTGCTCTCAAAAGGCCGGAAGTGTCGTTTTGGGTCAAAATTACCATTTTTGGCTTACAAGGGCCAGAGAGTGTAGTTTTTTGTCAAAATTACCATTTTTGGTCTCAAACGGCAGGAAGTGTCGTTTTTGTCAAAATGACCACTTTTGGCTTCCAAGAGCCGGGATTGTTTTTTTTGGTTAAAATAACCATTTTTTGCTTCCATGGGCTAGGAGTGTCAGTTTTGGTCAAAATTACAATTTTTTTGGCTTTCAAGGGCCGGAAGTGTAGTTTTGGGTCAAAATGACCATTTTTTGTCTCAAATGGAGTGTCATTTTTGGTAAAAATTACCATTTTTTTGTTTCAAAGGGCTAGGAGTGTAGTTTATGGTCAAAATACAATTTTTTGCCTTCCAAGGGCTGGGGGTGTTATTTTTGGTCAAAATGACCATTTTTGGTCTGAATGGGCTGCGAGTGTCGTTTTTGTTCAAAAAGACCATTTTATTGCTTACGAGGTCTAGGAGTGTCGTTTTTGGTCAAAATGACCATTTTTGGCTTCCAAGGGCCAGGAGTGTAGTTTTTGGTCAAAATTACCATTTTTTGCTTCCAAGAGCCCGGAGTGTCGTTTTTGGTCAAAATGGCCATTTTTGGCTTCCAAGAGCCGGAAGTGTCGTTTTTGGTCAAAATTACCATTTTCTGCTTCCATGGGCTAGGAGTGTCAGTTTTGGTCAAAATTACAATTTTTTTGGCTAAAAATGGCCGGAAGTGTAGTTTTTGGTCAAAATGACCATTTTTTTGCTTCCAAGGGCTAGGAGTGTCGTGTTTGGTCAAAATGACAATTTTTTGGTTTACATGGGCCAGGAGTGTCATTTTTGGTCAAAATTACCATTTTTGGCTTACAGGAGTCGGGAGTGTAGATTTTGGGCAAAATTACCATTTCTGGTCTCAAAGGGCAGGAAGTGTCGTTTTTGTCAAAATGACCACTTTTGGCTTCCAAGAGCCGGGAGTGTTTTTTTCGGTTAAAATTACCATTTTTTGCTTCCATGGGCTAGGAGTGTCAGTTTTGGTCAAAATTACAATTTTTTTGGCTTTCAAGGGCCGGAAGTGTAGTTTTGGGTCAAAATGACCATTTTTTGGCTTACAAGGGCCAGGAGTGTCATTTTTGGTCAAAATTACCATTTTTGGCTTACAGGAGGCGGGAGTGTGGTTTTTGGTCAAAATTACCATTTTTTGTCTCAAATGGAGTGTCATTTTTGGTAAAAATTACCATTTTTTTGTTTCAAAGGGCTAGGAGTGTAGTTTTTGGTCAAAATACAATTTTTTGCCTTCCAAGGGCTGGGGGTGTTATTTTTGGTCAAAATGACCATTTTTGGTCTGAATGGGCTGCGAGTGTCGTTTTTGTTCAAAAAGACCATTTTATTGCTTACGAGGTCTAGGAGTGTCGTTTTTGGTCAAAATGACCATTTTTGGGCTTACAAGGGCCAGAAGTGTAATTTTTGGTCAAAATTACAATTGTTTGCTTCCAAGGGCCGCGAGTGTCGTTTTGGGACAAAATGACCATTTTTGGCTTCCAAGGGCCAGGAGTGTAGTTTTTGGTCAAAATTACCATTTTTTGCTTCCAAGAGCCGGGAGTGTCGTTTTTGGTCAAAATGGCCATTTTTTGCTTCCAAGAGGCGGAAGTGTCGTTTTTGGTCAAAATTACCATTTTCTGCTTCCATGGGCTAGGAGTGTCAGTTTTGGTCAAAATTACAATTTGTTGGCTTACAAGGGCCGGAAGTGTAGTTTTTGGTCAAAATGACCATTTTATTGCTTACGAGGTCTAGGAGTGTCGTTTTTGGTCAAAATGACCATTTTTGGGCTTACAAGGGCCAGAAGTGTAATTTTTGGTCAAAATTACAATTTTTTGCTTCCAAGGGCCGCGAGTGTCGTTTTGGGACAAAATGACCATTTTTGGCTTCCAAGGGCCAGGAGTGTAGTTTTTGGTCAAAATTACCATTTTTTGCTTCCAAGAGCCGGGAGTGTCGTTTTTGGTCAAAATGGCCATTTTTGGCTTCCAAGAGGCGGAAGTGTCGTGTTTGGTCAAAATGACAATTTTTTTGGCTTACAAGGGCCAGGAGTGTCATTTTTTGTCAAAATTACCATTTTTGGCTTACAGGAGTCGTGAGTGTGGTTTTTGGTCAAAATTACCATTTTTTGTATCAAAGGGAGTGTCGTTTTTGGTAAAAATTACTATTTTTTGTTTCAAAGGGCCGAGACTGTCGTTATTGGTCAAAATGACCATTTTTGGTTTCAGAAGGCCGGGAGTGTCGTTTTGGGTCAAAATGACCATTTTTGGCTTACAAGGGCCAGAGAGTGTAGTTTTTGGTCAAAATTATCATTTTTGGTCTCAAAGGGCAGGTAGTGTCGTTTTTGTCAAAATGACCACTTTTGGCTTCCAAGAGCCGGGATTGTTTTTTTTGGTTAAAATTACCATTTTTTGCTTCCATGGGCTAGGAGTGTCAGTTTTGGTCAAAATTACAATTTTTTTGGCTTTCAAGGGCCGGAAGTGTAGTTTTGGGTCAAAATGACCATTTTTTGGCTTACAAGGGCCAGGAGTGTCATTTTTGGTCAAAATTACCATTTTTGGCTTACAGGAGGCGGGAGTGTGGTTTTTGGTCAAAATTACCATTTTTTGTCTCAAATGGAGTGTCATTTTTGGTAAAAATTACCATTTTTTTGTTTCAAAGGGCTAGGAGTGTAGTTTTTGGTCAAAATACAATTTTTTGCCTTCCAAGGGCTGGGGGTGTTATTTTTGGTCAAAATGACCATTTTTGGTCTGAATGGGCTGCGAGTGTCGTTTTTGTTCAAAAAGACCATTTTATTGCTTACGAGGTCTAGGAGTGTCGTTTTTGGTCAAAATGACCATTTTTGGGCTTACAAGGGCCAGAAGTGTAATTTTTGGTCAAAATTACAATTGTTTGCTTCCAAGGGCCGCGAGTGTCGTTTTAGGACAAAATGACCATTTTTGGCTTCCAAGGGCCAGGAGTGTAGTTTTTGGTCAAAATTACCATTTTTTGCTTCCAAGAGCCCGGAGTGTCGTTTTTGGTCAAAATGGCCATTTTTGGCTTCCAAGAGCCGGAAGTGTCGTTTTTGGTCAAAATTACCATTTTCTGCTTCCATGGGCTAGGAGTGTCAGTTTTGGTCAAAATTACAATTTGTTGGCTTACAAGGGCCGGAAGTGTAGTTTTTGATCAAAATGACCATTTTATTGCTTACGAGGTCTAGGAGTGTCGTTTTTGGTCAAAATGACCATTTTTGGGCTTACAAAGGCCAGAAGTGTAATTTTTGGTCAAAATTACAATTTTTTGCTTCCAAGGGCCGCGAGTGTCGTTTTGGGACAAAATGACCATTTTTGGCTTCCAAGGGCCAGGAGTGTAGTTTTTGGTCAAAATTACCATTTTTTGCTTCCAAGAGCCGGGAGTGTCGTTTTTGGTCAAAATGGCCATTTTTGGCTTCCAAGAGGCGGAAGTGTCGTTTTTGGTCAAAATTACCATTTTTTGCTTCCATGGGCTAGGAGTGTCAGTTTTGGTCAAAATTACAATTTTTTTTGGCTTACAAGGGCTAGGAGTGTCGTGTTTGGTCAAAATGACAATTTTTTGGCTTACAAGGGCCAGGAGTGTCATTTTTGGTCAAAATTACAATTTTTGGCTTACAGGAGTCGGGAGTGTGTTTTTTGGTCAAAATTACCATTTTTTGTTTCAAAGGGAGTGTCGTTTTTGGTAAAAATTACCATTTTTTGTTTCAAAGGGCCGGGACTGTCGTTATTGTTCAAAATGACCATTTTTGGTCTCAAAAGGCCGGAAGTGTCGTTTTGGGTCAAAATGACCATTTTTGGCTTACAAGGGCCAGAGAGTGTAGTTTTTGGTCAAAATTACCATTTTTGGTCTCAAAGGGCCGCGAGTGTCGTTTTGGGACAAAATGACCATTTTTGGCTTCCAAGAGCCGGAAGTGTCGTTTTTGGTCAAAATGACCATTTTTGGCTTCCAAGAGCCGGAAGTGTCGTTTTTGGTCAAAATTGCCATTTTTGGCTTCCATGGGCTAGGAGTGTCAGTTTTGGTCAAAATTACAATTTTTTTGGCTTTCAAGGGCCGGAAGTGTAGTTTTAGGTCAAAATGACCATTTTTTGGCTTACAAGGGCCAGGAGTGTCATTTTTGGTCAAAATTACCATTTTTGGCTTACAGGAGTCGGGAGTTTGGATTTTGGTCAAAATTACCATTTTTTGTCTCAAATGGAGTGTTATTTTTGGAAAAAATTACCATTTTTTGTTTCAAAGGGCTAGGAGTGTAGTTTTTGGTCAAAATACAATTTTTTGCCTTCCAAGGGCTGGGGGTGTTATTTTTGGTCAAAATTACCATTTTTGGTCTGAATGGGCTGCGAATGTCGTTTTTGTTCAAAAAGACCATTTTATTGCTTACGAGGTCTAGGAGTGTCGTTTTTGGTCAAAATGACCATTTTTGGGCTTACAAGGGCCAGAAGTGTAATTTTTGGTCAAAATTACAATTGTTTGCTTCCAAGGGCCGCGAGTGTCGTTTTTGGTTAAAATGGCCATTTTTGGCTTCCAAGAGCCGGAAGTGTCATTTTTGGTCAAAATTACCATTTTCTGCTTCCATGGGCTAGGAGTGTCAGTTTTGGTCAAAATTACAATTTTTTTGGCTTAAAAGGGCCGGAAGTGTAGTTTTTGGTCAAAATGACAATTTTTTTGCTTCCAAAGGCTAGGAGTGTCGTGTTTGGTCAAAATGACAATTTTTTGGCTTACAAGGGCCAGGAGTGTCATTTTTGGTCAAAATTACCATTTTTGGCTTACAGGAGTCGGGAGTGTGGTTTTTGGTCAAAATTACCATTTTTTGTCTCAAATGGAGTGTCATTTTTGGTAAAAATTACCATTTTTTGTTTCAAAGGGCCGGCAGTGTTGTTTTGGGTCAAAATTATCATTGTTGCCTTCCAATGGCTGGGGTGCTATTTTTGGTCAAAATCACCATTTTTGGTCTGAATGGGCTGTGAATGTCGTTTTTGTTCAAAAAGACCATTTTATTGCTTACGAGGGCCAGAAGTGTAATTTTTGGTCAAAATTACAATTTTTTGCTTCCAAGGGCCGCAAGTGTCGTTTTGGGACAAAATGACAATTTTTGGCTTCCAAGGGCCAGGAGTGTAGTTTTTGGTCAAAATTACCATTTTTTGCTTCCAAGAGGCTGATGTGTCGTTTTTTGTTCAAAATTACCATTTTTTACCATGGGCTAGGAGTGTCAGTTTTGGTCAAAATTACCACTTTTGGCTTACAGGAGTCGGGAGTGTGGTTTTTGGTCAAAATTACCATTTTTTGTCTCAAATGGAGTGTCATTTTTGGTAAAAATTACCATTTTTTGTTTCAAAGGGCCGGCAGTGTTGTTTTGGGTCAAAATTATCATTGTTGCCTTCCAATGGCTGGGGGTGCTATTTTTGGTCAAAATGACCATTTTTGGTCTGAATGGGCTGTGAATGTCGTTTTTGTTCAAAAAGACCATTTTATTGCTTACGAGGGCCAGAAGTGTAATTTTTGGTCAAAATTACAATTTTTTGCTTCCAAGGGCCGCAAGTGTCGTTTTGGGACAAAATGACCATTTTTGGCTTCCAAGGGCCGGGAGTGTTGATTTTGGTCAAAAATAAACATTTTTTGCTTCCAAGGCCTAGGAGTGTCGTGTTTGGTCAAAATTACCATTTTTTGGCTTACATTGGCCAGGAGTGTCATTTTTGGTCAAAATTACCATTTTTGGCTTACATGATTCGGGAATGCAGTTATCTTCACTAAAAAATGCTTTTTAGACACTTGGAGACAAAAAATAGTCATTATGACCAAAAAATGTTTTCCAGACAATTGGAGCCAAATGGCCGGTTTTAGACAAATCTTGTCTAAAACCTGCTTTTTAAGGCTCTAAAAGACAAAAATACAGACATTTTGACTACATTTTTTTCAGACCATAGGGTGACCAAATGCCCTAATTTTGACGAAAAAAGTTGACTTTTTAGACACTTGGAGACAAAAATGCAGTCATTTTGACCAAAAAATTTTTTACAGGCCATTGGAAACCAAATGGCCGGTTTTAAACAAATCTTGTCAAAAATTGGCTTTTTAAGGCTCTAAAGACAAACATACAGTCATTTTGACTAAAACATTTTTTCAGACCTTTGGTGACCAAATGCAGTTATATTGACTAAAATAGGCTTTTTAGACTCTTGAAAACCAAAATAAAGTAATTTTGACCAAAACATTATTTTTTAGGCCATTGGAGCCAAATGTCTAAAATCTTGTCTGAAAAAGGTTTTTTAGACACTTGGAGACAAAAATCGAGTCATGACCCCAACAAAAATTTCAGGCCATTGGTTTACCAAATGCAGTTATCTTGTCTGAAACTGTCTTTTTAAGACTCTAAAAGACAAAAATACAATCATTTTAACTAAAAAAAATTTCAGACCTTTGGTGACCAAATGCAGTTATTTTGACTAAAAATGGCTTTTTAGACACTTGGAGACAAAAATAGTCATTATGACCAAAAAATGTTTTTCAGGCTATTGGAGCCAAATGGCCGGTTTTAGACAAATCTTTTCTAAAACTGGCTTTGTAAATCTCTAAAAGACAAATATACAGTAATTTTGACCAAAAGATTTTTTCAGGCCATTGAAACTAGCTTTTAAATGCTCTAAAAGATAAAAATACAGTCATTTTGACTAAATTTTTTTATCAGACCTTTTGTGATCAAATGCAGTTATTTTGACTAAAAAATGCTTTTTAGACTCGTGAAGACCAAAATAGAGTCATTTTGACCGAAAAAAATATTTTCAGGCTATTGAAGCCCAAATGTCTAAAACCGGGTTTTTAAGGCTCTAAAGACAAAGTACAGTCGTTTTGACTACATCTTTTTTCAGACCTCCGGTGATCAAATGCAGTTATTTTGACTAAAAAATGCTTTTTAGACTCGTGAAGACCAAAATAGAGTCATTTTGACCGAAAAAAAATATTTTCAGGCCATTGAAGCCCAAATGTCTAAAATCTTTTATAAAACAGGTCGTTTTGACTTCATTTTTTTCAGACCATTGGTGACCAAATGCAATCATTTTAACTAAAAAAAATTTCAGACCTTTGGTGACCAAATGCAGTTATTTTGACTAAAAATGGCTTTTTAGACAAATCTTTTCTAAAACCGGCTTTGTAAAGCTCTAAAAGACAAAAATATAGTCATTTTGACCAAAAGATTTTTTCAGGCCATTGAAACCCAAATGCAGTTATCTTGTCTAAAACTAGCTTTTAAATGCTCTAAAAGATAAAAAATACAGTCATGTTGACTAAATTTTTTTATCAGACATTTTTTGATCAAATGCAGTTATTTTGACTAAAAAAGGCTTTTTAGACACTTGGAGACCAAAATACAGTCATTTTGACCAACATTTTTTTACAGGTTATTGGAAACCAAATGACCGGTTTTAAACAAATCTTGTCAAAAATCGGCTTTTTAAGGCTCTAAAGACAAACATACAGTCATTTTGACTAAAAATTTTTTTCAGACCTTTGGTGACCAAATGCAGTTATATTGTCTAAAATAGATTTTAAATGCTCTAAAAGATAAAAAATACAGTCATTTTGACTAAATTTTTTTATCAGACCTTTTGTGATCAAATGCAGTTATTTTGACTAAAAAAGGCTTTTTAGCCACTTGGAGAGAAAAATAGAGTCATTTTGACCGAAAAAAAATATTTTCAGGCCATTGAATCCCAAATGTCTAAAATCTTTTATAAAACCGGGTTTTTAAGGCTCTTAAAGACAAAATACAGTCGTTTTGACTACATTTTTTTCAGACCATTGGTGACCAAATGCTATTAATTCGACTAAAAGGCATTTTAGACAAAAATACAGTCATTTTTACTAAAAAAAAATTTCAGACCTTTGGTGACCAAATGAATTATCTTCACTAAAAAATGCTTTTTAGACACTTGGAGACAAAAAATAGTCATTATGACCAAAAAAATGTTTTCCAGACTATTGGAGCCAAATGGCCGGTTTTAGACAAATCTTGTCTATAACCTGCTTTTTAAGGCTCTAAAAGACAAAAATACAGACATTTTGACTACATTTTCTTCAGACCTTAGGGTGACCAAATGCCGTTATTTTGACGAAAAAAAGGTTTTTATACACTTGGAGACCAAAAGAGTCATATTAACCAAAACATTTTTTTTCAGGCCATTGCAGCCAAATGTCTAAAATCTCATCTAAAACGGCTTTTTAAGGCTCTAAAAGACAAAAATATAGTTATTTTAACTAAAAAATTACTTTTTAGACACTTGGAGACCAAAATACAGTCATTTTGACCAAATTTTTTTTACAAGCCATTGAAAACCAAATGGCCAACAAATCTTGTCAAAAATCGGCTTTTTAAGGCTCTAAAGACAAATATACAGTCATTTTGACTAAAAAAATTTTTCAGACCTTTGGTGAACAAATGCAGTTATATTGACTAAAATAGGCTTTTTAGACACTTGAAGACCAAAATAAAGTAATTTTGACCAAAACATTATTTTTAAGGCCATTGGAGCCAAATGTCTAAAATCTTGACTAAAAAAGGCTTTTTAGACACTTGGAGACCAAAATACTGTTATTTTGACCAAAAATTTTTTTACAGGTCATTGGAAACCATATGACCGGTTTAAAACAAATCTTGTCAAAAATGGGCTTTTTAAGGCTCTAAAGACAAACATACAGTCATTTTGACTAAAAAATTTTTTCAGACCTTTGGTGACCAAATGCAGTTATATTGACTTAAATAGGCTTTTTAGACACTTGAAGACCAAAATAAAGTAATTTTGACCAAAACATTATTTTTAAGGCCATTGGAGCCAAATTTCTAAACTCTTGTCTAAAAAAGGCTTTTTAGACACTTGGAGACCAAAATAGAGTCATTTTGACCCCAACAAAAATTTCAGGCCATTGGTTTACCAAATGCAGTTATCTTGTCTGAAACTGGCTTTTTAAGACTCTAAAAGACAAAAATACAGTCATTTTAACTAAAAAAAAATTTCAGACCTTTGGTGACCAAATGCAGTTATTTTGACTAAAAATGCCTTTTTAGACACTTGGAGACAAAAATAGTCATTATGACCAAAAAATGTTTTTCAGGCTATTGGAGCCAAATGGCCGGTTTTAGACAAACCGGCTTTGTAAAGCTCTAAAAGACAAAAATATAGTCATTTTGACCAAAAGATTTTTTCAGGCCATTGAAACCCAAATGCAGTTATCTTGTCTAAAACTAGCTTTTAAATGCTCTAAAAGATAAACATACAGTCATTTTGACTAAAAAATTTTTTCAGACCTTTGGTGAACAAATGCAGTTATATTGACTAAATTAGGCTTTTTAGACACCTGAAGACCAAAATAAAGTAATTTTGACCAAAAAATTATTTTTAAGGCCATTGGAGCCAAATGTCTAACATCTTGTCTGAAAAATGCTTTTTAGACACTTGGAGACAGAAATTGAGTCATTTTGACCCCAACAAAAATTTCAGGCCATTGGTTTACCAAATACAGTTATCTTGTCTGAAACTGGCTTTTTAAGACTCTAAAAGACAAAAATACAGTCATTTTAACTAAAAAAAAATTTCAGACCTTTGGTGACCAAATGCAGTTATTTTCACTAAAAATGGCTTTTTAGACACTTGGAGACAAAAATAGTCATTATGACCAAAAAATGTTTTTCAGGCTATTGGAGCCAAATGGCCGGTTTTAGACAAATCTTTTCTAAAACCGGCTTTGTAAAGCTCTAAAAGACAAAAATATAGTCATTTTGACCAAAAGATTTTTTCAGGCCATTGAAACCCAAATGCAGTTATCTTGTCTAAAACTAGCTTTTAAATGCTCTAAAAGATAAAAAAATACAGTCATTTTGACTAAATTTTTTTATCAGACCTTTTTTGATCAAATGCAGTTATTTTGACTAAAAAAGGCTTTTTAGACACTTGGAGACCAAAATACAGTCATTTTGACCAAAATTTTTTTACAGGTTATTGGAAACCAAATGACCGGTTTTAAACAAATCTTGTCAAAAATCGGCTTTTTAAGGCTCTAAAGACAAACATACAGTCATTTTGACTAAAATTTTTTTTCAGACCTTTGGTGACCAAATGCAGTTATATTGTCTAAAATAGATTTTAAATGCTCTAAAAGATAAAAATACAGTCATTTTGACTAAATTTTTTTATCAGACCTTTTGTGATCAAATGCAGTTATTTTGACTAAAAAAGGCTTTTTAGCCACTTGGAGAGAAAAATAGAGTCATTTTGACCGAAAAAAAATATTTTCAGGCCATTGAATCCCAAATGTCTAAAATCTTTTATAAAACCGGGTTTTTAAGGCTCTTAAAGACAAAATACAGTCGTTTTGACTACATTTTTTTCAGACCATTGGTGACCAAATGCTATTAATTCGACTAAAAGGCATTTTAGACAAAAATACAGTCATTTTTACTAAAAAAAAATTTCAGACCTTTGGTGACCAAATGAATTATCTTCACTAAAAAATGCTTTTTAGACACTTGGAGACAAAAAATAGTCATTATGACCAAAAAAATGTTTTCCAGACTATTGGAGCCAAATGGCCGGTTTTAGACAAATCTTGTCTATAACCTGCTTTTTAAGGCTCTAAAAGACAAAAATACAGACATTTTGACTACATTTTCTTCAGACCTTAGGGTGACCAAATGCCGTTATTTTGACGAAAAAAAGGTTTTTATACACTTGGAGACCAAAAGAGTCATATTAACCAAAACATTTTTTTTCAGGCCATTGCAGCCAAATGTCTAAAATCTCATCTAAAACGGCTTTTTAAGGCTCTAAAAGACAAAAATATAGTTATTTTAACTAAAAAATTACTTTTTAGACACTTGGAGACCAAAATACAGTCATTTTGACCAAATTTTTTTTACAAGCCATTGAAAACCAAATGGCCAACAAATCTTGTCAAAAATCGGCTTTTTAAGGCTCTAAAGACAAATATACAGTCATTTTGACTAAAAAATTTTTTCAGACCTTTGGTGAACAAATGCAGTTATATTGACTAAAATAGGCTTTTTAGACACTTGAAGACCAAAATAAAGTAATTTTGACCAAAACATTATTTTTAAGGCCATTGGAGCCAAATGTCTAAAATCTTGACTAAAAAAGGCTTTTTAGACACTTGGAGACCAAAATACAGTTATTTTGACCAAAAATTTTTTTACAGGTCATTGGAAACCATATGACCAAAATAAAGTAATTTTGACCAAAACATTATTTTTAAGGCCATTGGAGCCAAATTTCTAAACTCTTGTCTAAAAAAGGCTTTTTAGACACTTGGAGACCAAAATAGAGTCATTTTGACCCCAACAAAAATTTCAGGCCATTGGTTTACCAAATGCAGTTATCTTTGTCTGAAACTGGCTTTTTAAGACTCTAAAAGACAAAAATACAGTCATTTTAACTAAAAAAAAATTTCAGACCTTTGGTGACCAAATGCAGTTATTTTGACTAAAAATGCCTTTTTAGACACTTGGAGACAAAAATAGTCATTATGACCAAAAAATGTTTTTCAGGCTATTGGAGCCAAATGGCCGGTTTTAGACAAATCTTTTCTAAAACTGGCTTTGTAAATCTCTAAAAGACAAATATACAGTAATTTTGACCAAAAGATTTTTTCAGGCCATTGAAACCCAAATGCAGTTATCTTGTCTAAAACTAGCTTTTAAATGCTCTAAAAGATAAAAATACAGTCATTTTGACTAAATTTTTTTATCAGACCTTTTGTGATCAAATGCAGTTATTTTGACTAAAAAATGCTTTTTAGACTCGTGAAGACCAAAATAGAGTCATTTTGACCGAAAAAAATATTTTCAGGCTATTGAAGCCCAAATGTCTAAAACCGGGTTTTTAAGGCTCTAAAGACAAAGTACAGTCGTTTTGACTACATCTTTTTTCAGACCTCCGGTGATCAAATGCAGTTATTTTGACTAAAAAATGCTTTTTAGACTCGTGAAGACCAAAATAGAGTCATTTTGACCGAAAAAAAATATTTTCAGGCCATTGAAGCCCAAATGTCTAAAATCTTTTATAAAACAGGTCGTTTTGACTTCATTTTTTTCAGACCATTGGTGACCAAATGCAATCATTTTAACTAAAAAAAATTTCAGACCTTTGGTGACCAAATGCAGTTATTTTGACTAAAAATGGCTTTTTAGACACTTGGAGACAAAAATAGTCATTATGACCAAAAAATGTTTTTCAGGCTATTGGAGCCAAATGGCCGGTTTTAGACAAATCTTTTCTAAAACCGGCTTTGTAAAGCTCTAAAAGACAAAAATATAGTCATTTTGACCAAAAGATTTTTTCAGGCCATTGAAACCCAAATGCAGTTATCTTGTCTAAAACTAGCTTTTAAATGCTCTAAAAGATAAAAAATACAGTCATGTTGACTAAATTTTTTTATCAGACATTTTTTGATCAAATGCAGTTATTTTGACTAAAAAAGGCTTTTTAGACACTTGGAGACCAAAATACAGTCATTTTGACCAACATTTTTTTACAGGTTATTGGAAACCAAATGACCGGTTTTAAACAAATCTTGTCAAAAATCGGCTTTTTAAGGCTCTAAAGACAAACATACAGTCATTTTGACTAAAAATTTTTTTCAGACCTTTGGTGACCAAATGCAGTTATATTGTCTAAAATAGATTTTAAATGCTCTAAAAGATAAAAATACAGTCATTTTGACTAAATTTTTTTATCAGACCTTTTGTGATCAAATGCAGTTATTTTGACTAAAAAAGGCTTTTTAGCCACTTGGAGAGAAAAATAGAGTCATTTTGACCGAAAAAAAATATTTTCAGGCCATTGAATCCCAAATGTCTAAAATCTTTTATAAAACCGGGTTTTTAAGGCTCTTAAAGACAAAATACAGTCGTTTTGACTACATTTTTTTCAGACCATTGGTGACCAAATGCTATTAATTCGACTAAAAGGCATTTTAGACAAAAATACAGTCATTTTTACTAAAAAAAAATTTCAGACCTTTGGTGACCAAATGAATTATCTTCACTAAAAAATGCTTTTTAGACACTTGGAGACAAAAAATAGTCATTATGACCAAAAAAATGTTTTCCAGACTATTGGAGCCAAATGGCCGGTTTTAGACAAATCTTGTCTATAACCTGCTTTTTAAGGCTCTAAAAGACAAAAATACAGACATTTTGACTACATTTTCTTCAGACCTTAGGGTGACCAAATGCCGTTATTTTGACGAAAAAAAGGTTTTTATACACTTGGAGACCAAAAGAGTCATATTAACCAAAACATTTTTTTTCAGGCCATTGCAGCCAAATGTCTAAAATCTCATCTAAAACGGCTTTTTAAGGCTCTAAAAGACAAAAATATAGTTATTTTAACTAAAAAATTACTTTTTAGACACTTGGAGACCAAAATACAGTCATTTTGACCAAATTTTTTTTACAAGCCATTGAAAACCAAATGGCCAACAAATCTTGTCAAAAATCGGCTTTTTAAGGCTCTAAAGACAAATATACAGTCATTTTGACTAAAAAAAATTTTCAGACCTTTGGTGAACAAATGCAGTTATATTGACTAAAATAGGCTTTTTAGACACTTGAAGACCAAAATAAAGTAATTTTGACCAAAACATTATTTTTAAGGCCATTGGAGCCAAATGTCTAAAATCTTGACTAAAAAAGGCTTTTTAGACACTTGGAGACCAAAATACTGTTATTTTGACCAAAATTTTTTTTACAGGTCATTGGAAACCATATGACCGGTTTAAAACAAATCTTGTCAAAAATGGGCTTTTTAAGGCTCTAAAGACAAACATACAGTCATTTTGACTAAAAATTTTTTTCAGACCTTTGGTGACCAAATGCAGTTATATTGACTTAAATAGGCTTTTTAGACACTTGAAGACCAAAATAAAGTAATTTTGACCAAAACATTATTTTTAAGGCCATTGGAGCCAAATTTCTAAACTCTTGTCTAAAAAAGGCTTTTTAGACACTTGGAGACCAAAATAGAGTCATTTTGACCCCAACAAAAATTTCAGGCCATTGGTTTACCAAATGCAGTTATCTTGTCTGAAACTGGCTTTTTAAGACTCTAAAAGACAAAAATACAGTCATTTTAACTAAAAAAAAATTTCAGACCTTTGGTGACCAAATGCAGTTATTTTGACTAAAAATGCCTTTTTAGACACTTGGAGACAAAAATAGTCATTATGACCAAAAAATGTTTTTCAGGCTATTGGAGCCAAATGGCCGGTTTTAGACAAACCGGCTTTGTAAAGCTCTAAAAGACAAAAATATAGTCATTTTGACCAAAAGATTTTTTCAGGCCATTGAAACCCAAATGCAGTTATCTTGTCTAAAACTAGCTTTTAAATGCTCTAAAAGATAAACATACAGTCATTTTGACTAAAAAAATTTTTCAGACCTTTGGTGAACAAATGCAGTTATATTGACTAAATTAGGCTTTTTAGACACTTGAAGACCAAAATAAAGTAATTTTGACCAAAAAATTATTTTTAAGGCCATTGGAGCCAAATGTCTAACATCTTGTCTGAAAAATGCTTTTTAGACACTTGGAGACAGAAATTGAGTCATTTTGACCCCAACAAAAATTTCAGGCCATTGGTTTACCAAATACAGTTATCTTGTCTGAAACTGGCTTTTTAAGACTCTAAAAGACAAAAATACAGTCATTTTAACTAAAAAAAAATTTCAGACCTTTGGTGACCAAATGCAGTTATTTTCACTAAAAATGGCTTTTTAGACACTTGGAGACAAAAATAGTCATTATGACCAAAAAATGTTTTTCAGGCTATTGGAGCCAAATAGCCGGTTTTAGACAAATCTTTTCTAAAACCGGCTTTGTAAAGCTCTAAAAGACAAAAATATAGTCATTTTGACCAAAAGATTTTTTCAGGCCATTGAAACCCAAATGCAGTTATCTTGTCTAAAACTAGCTTTTAAATGCTCTAAAAGATAAAAAAATACAGTCATTTTGACTAAATTTTTTTATCAGACCTTTTTTGATCAAATGCAGTTATTTTGACTAAAAAAGGCTTTTTAGACACTTGGAGACCAAAATACAGTCATTTTGACCAAAATTTTTTTACAGGTTATTGGAAACCAAATGACCGGTTTTAAACAAATCTTGTCAAAAATCGGCTTTTTAAGGCTCTAAAGACAAACATACAGTCATTTTGACTAAAAATTTTTTTCAGACCTTTGGTGACCAAATGCAGTTATATTGTCTAAAATAGATTTTAAATGCTCTAAAAGATAAAAATACAGTCATTTTGACTAAATTTTTTTATCAGACCTTTTGTGATCAAATGCAGTTATTTTGACTAAAAAAGGCTTTTTAGCCACTTGGAGAGAAAAATAGAGTCATTTTGACCGAAAAAAAATATTTTCAGGCCATTGAATCCCAAATGTCTAAAATCTTTTATAAAACCGGGTTTTAAGGCTCTTAAAGACAAAATACAGTCGTTTTGACTACATTTTTTTCAGACCATTGGTGACCAAATGCTATTAATTCGACTAAAAGGCATTTTAGACAAAAATACAGTCATTTTTACTAAAAAAAAATTTCAGACCTTTGGTGACCAAATGAATTATCTTCACTAAAAAATGCTTTTTAGACACTTGGAGACAAAAAATAGTCATTATGACCAAAAAAATGTTTTCCAGACTATTGGAGCCAAATGGCCGGTTTTAGACAAATCTTGTCTATAACCTGCTTTTTAAGGCTCTAAAAGACAAAAATACAGACATTTTGACTACATTTTCTTCAGACCTTAGGGTGACCAAATGCCGTTATTTTGACGAAAAAAAGGTTTTTATACACTTGGAGACCAAAAGAGTCATATTAACCAAAACATTTTTTTTCAGGCCATTGCAGCCAAATGTCTAAAATCTCATCTAAAACGGCTTTTTAAGGCTCTAAAAGACAAAAATATAGTTATTTTAACTAAAAAATTACTTTTTAGACACTTGGAGACCAAAATACAGTCATTTTGACCAAATTTTTTTTACAAGCCATTGAAAACCAAATGGCCAACAAATCTTGTCAAAAATCGGCTTTTTAAGGCTCTAAAGACAAATATACAGTCATTTTGACTAAAAAAAATTTTCAGACCTTTGGTGAACAAATGCAGTTATATTGACTAAAATAGGCTTTTTAGACACTTGAAGACCAAAATAAAGTAATTTTGACCAAAACATTATTTTTAAGGCCATTGGAGCCAAATGTCTAAAATCTTGACTAAAAAAGGCTTTTTAGACACTTGGAGACCAAAATACTGTTATTTTGACCAAAAATTTTTTTACAGGTCATTGGAAACCATATGACCGGTTTAAAACAAATCTTGTCAAAAATGGGCTTTTTAAGGCTCTAAAGACAAACATACAGTCATTTTGACTAAAAATTTTTTTCAGACCTTTGGTGACCAAATGCAGTTATATTGTCTAAAATAGATTTTAAATGCTCTAAAAGATAAAAATACAGTCATTTTGACTAAATTTTTTTATCAGACCTTTTGTGATCAAATGCAGTTATTTTGACTAAAAAAGGCTTTTTAGCCACTTGGAGAGAAAAATAGAGTCATTTTGACCGAAAAAAAATATTTTCAGGCCATTGAAGCCCAAATGTCTAAAATCTTTTATAAAACCGGGTTTTTAAGGCTCTTAAAGACAAAATACAGTCGTTTTGACTACATTTTTTCAGACCATTGGTGACCAAATGCTATTAATTCGACTAAAAGGCATTTTAGACAAAAATACAGTCATTTTTACTAAAAAAAAATTTCAGACCTTTGGTGACCAAATGAATTATCTTCACTAAAAAATGCTTTTTAGACACTTGGAGACAAAAAATAGTCATTATGACCAAAAAATGTTTTCCAGACTATTGGAGCCAAATGGCCGGTTTTAGACAAATCTTGTCTATAACCTGCTTTTTAAGGCTCTAAAAGACAAAAATACAGACATTTTGACTACATTTTCTTCAGACCTTAGGGTGACCAAATGCCGTTATTTTGACGAAAAAAAGGTTTTTATACACTTGGAGACCAAAAGAGTCATATTAACCAAAACATTTTTTTCAGGCCATTGCAGCCAAATGTCTAAAATCTCATCTAAAACGGCTTTTTAAGGCTCTAAAAGACAAAAATATAGTTATTTTAACTAAAAAATTACTTTTTAGACACTTGGAGACCAAAATACAGTCATTTTGACCAAATTTTTTTTACAAGCCATTGAAAACCAAATGGCCAACAAATCTTGTCAAAAATCGGCTTTTTAAGGCTCTAAAGACAAATATACAGTCATTTTGACTAAAAAATTTTTTCAGACCTTTGGTGAACAAATGCAGTTATATTGACTAAAATAGGCTTTTTAGACACTTGAAGACCAAAATAAAGTAATTTTGACCAAAACATTATTTTTAAGGCCATTGGAGCCAAATGTCTAAAATCTTGACTAAAAAAGGCTTTTTAGACACTTGGAGACCAAAATACAGTTATTTTGACCAAAAATTTTTTTACAGGTCATTGGAAACCATATGACCAAAATAAAGTAATTTTGACCAAAACATTATTTTTAAGGCCATTGGAGCCAAATTTCTAAACTCTTGTCTAAAAAAGGCTTTTTAGACACTTGGAGACCAAAATAGAGTCATTTTGACCCCAACAAAAATTTCAGGCCATTGGTTTACCAAATGCAGTTATCTTTGTCTAAAACTGGCTTTTTAAGACTCTAAAAAACAAAAATACAGTCATTTTAACTAAAAAAAAATTTCAGACCTTTGGTGACCAAATGCAGTTATTTTGACTAAAAATGCCTTTTTAGACACTTGGAGACAAAAATAGTCATTATGACCAAAAAATGTTTTTCAGGCTATTGGAGCCAAATGGCCGGTTTTAGACAAATCTTTTCTAAAACTGGCTTTGTAAATCTCTAAAAGACAAATATACAGTAATTTTGACCAAAAGATTTTTTCAGGCCATTGAAACTAGCTTTTAAATGCTCTAAAAGATAAAAATACAGTCATTTTGACTAAATTTTTTTATCAGACCTTTTGTGATCAAATGCAGTTATTTTGACTAAAAAATGCTTTTTAGACTCGTGAAGACCAAAATAGAGTCATTTTGACCGAAAAAAATATTTTCAGGCTATTGAAGCCCAAATGTCTAAAACCGGGTTTTTAAGGCTCTAAAGACAAAGTACAGTCGTTTTGACTACATCTTTTTTCAGACCTCCGGTGATCAAATGCAGTTATTTTGACTAAAAAATGCTTTTTAGACTCGTGAAGACCAAAATAGAGTCATTTTGACCGAAAAAAAATATTTTCAGGCCATTGAAGCCCAAATGTCTAAAATCTTTTATAAAACAGGTCGTTTTGACTTCATTTTTTTCAGACCATTGGTGACCAAATGCAATCATTTTAACTAAAAAAAATTTCAGACCTTTGGTGACCAAATGCAGTTATTTTGACTAAAAATGGCTTTTTAGACACTTGGAGACAAAAATAGTCATTATGACCAAAAAATGTTTTTCAGGCTATTGGAGCCAAATGGCCGGTTTTAGACAAATCTTTTCTAAAACCGGCTTTGTAAAGCTCTAAAAGACAAAAATATAGTCATTTTGACCAAAAGATTTTTTCAGGCCATTGAAACCCAAATGCAGTTATCTTGTCTAAAACTAGCTTTTAAATGCTCTAAAAGATAAAAAATACAGTCATGTTGACTAAATTTTTTTATCAGACATTTTTTGATCAAATGCAGTTATTTTGACTAAAAAAGGCTTTTTAGACACTTGGAGACCAAAATACAGTCATTTTGACCAACATTTTTTTACAGGTTATTGGAAACCAAATGACCGGTTTTAAACAAATCTTGTCAAAAATCGGCTTTTTAAGGCTCTAAAGACAAACATACAGTCATTTTGACTAAAAATTTTTTTCAGACCTTTGGTGACCAAATGCAGTTATATTGTCTAAAATAGATTTTAAATGCTCTAAAAGATAAAAATACAGTCATTTTGACTAAATTTTTTTATCAGACCTTTTGTGATCAAATGCAGTTATTTTGACTAAAAAAGGCTTTTTAGCCACTTGGAGAGAAAAATAGAGTCATTTTGACCGAAAAAAAATATTTTCAGGCCATTGAATCCCAAATGTCTAAAATCTTTTATAAAACCGGGTTTTTAAGGCTCTTAAAGACAAAATACAGTCGTTTTGACTACATTTTTTTCAGACCATTGGTGACCAAATGCTATTAATTCGACTAAAAGGCATTTTAGACAAAAATACAGTCATTTTTACTAAAAAAAAATTTCAGACCTTTGGTGACCAAATGAATTATCTTCACTAAAAAATGCTTTTTAGACACTTGGAGACAAAAAATAGTCATTATGACCAAAAAAATGTTTTCCAGACTATTGGAGCCAAATGGCCGGTTTTAGACAAATCTTGTCTATAACCTGCTTTTTAAGGCTCTAAAAGACAAAAATACAGACATTTTGACTACATTTTCTTCAGACCTTAGGGTGACCAAATGCCGTTATTTTGACGAAAAAAAGGTTTTTATACACTTGGAGACCAAAAGAGTCATATTAACCAAAACATTTTTTTTCAGGCCATTGCAGCCAAATGTCTAAAATCTCATCTAAAACGGCTTTTTAAGGCTCTAAAAGACAAAAATATAGTTATTTTAACTAAAAAATTACTTTTTAGACACTTGGAGACCAAAATACAGTCATTTTGACCAAATTTTTTTTACAAGCCATTGAAAACCAAATGGCCAACAAATCTTGTCAAAAATCGGCTTTTTAAGGCTCTAAAGACAAATATACAGTCATTTTGACTAAAAAAAATTTTCAGACCTTTGGTGAACAAATGCAGTTATATTGACTAAAATAGGCTTTTTAGACACTTGAAGACCAAAATAAAGTAATTTTGACCAAAACATTATTTTTAAGGCCATTGGAGCCAAATGTCTAAAATCTTGACTAAAAAAGGCTTTTTAGACACTTGGAGACCAAAATACTGTTATTTTGACCAAAAATTTTTTTACAGGTCATTGGAAACCATATGACCGGTTTAAAACAAATCTTGTCAAAAATGGGCTTTTTAAGGCTCTAAAGACAAACATACAGTCATTTTGACTAAAAATTTTTTTCAGACCTTTGGTGACCAAATGCAGTTATATTGACTTAAATAGGCTTTTTAGACACTTGAAGACCAAAATAAAGTAATTTTGACCAAAACATTATTTTTAAGGCCATTGGAGCCAAATTTCTAAACTCTTGTCTAAAAAAGGCTTTTTAGACACTTGGAGACCAAAATAGAGTCATTTTGACCCCAACAAAAATTTCAGGCCATTGGTTTACCAAATGCAGTTATCTTGTCTGAAACTGGCTTTTTAAGACTCTAAAAGACAAAAATACAGTCATTTTAACTAAAAAAAATTTCAGACCTTTGGTGACCAAATGCAGTTATTTTGACTAAAAATGCCTTTTTAGACACTTGGAGACAAAAATAGTCATTATGACCAAAAAATGTTTTTCAGGCTATTGGAGCCAAATGGCCGGTTTTAGACAAACCGGCTTTGTAAAGCTCTAAAAGACAAAAATATAGTCATTTTGACCAAAATATTTTTTCAGGCCATTGAAACCCAAATGCAGTTATCTTGTCTAAAACTAGCTTTTAAATGCTCTAAAAGATAAACATACAGTCATTTTGACTAAAAAAATTTTTCAGACCTTTGGTGAACAAATGCAGTTATATTGACTAAATTAGGCTTTTTAGACACTTGAAGACCAAAATAAAGTAATTTTGACCAAAAAATTATTTTTAAGGCCATTGGAGCCAAATGTCTAACATCTTGTCTGAAAAATGCTTTTTAGACACTTGGAGACAGAAATTGAGTCATTTTGACCCCAACAAAAATTTCAGGCCATTGGTTTACCAAATACAGTTATCTTGTCTGAAACTGGCTTTTTAAGACTCTAAAAGACAAAAATACAGTCATTTTAACTAAAAAAAAATTTCAGACCTTTGGTGACCAAATGCAGTTATTTTCACTAAAAATGGCTTTTTAGACACTTGGAGACAAAAATAGTCATTATGACCAAAAAATGTTTTTCAGGCTATTGGAGCCAAATAGCCGGTTTTAGACAAATCTTTTCTAAAACCGGCTTTGTAAAGCTCTAAAAGACAAAAATATAGTCATTTTGACCAAAAGATTTTTTCAGGCCATTGAAACCCAAATGCAGTTATCTTGTCTAAAACTAGCTTTTAAATGCTCTAAAAGATAAAAAAATACAGTCATTTTGACTAAATTTTTTTATCAGACCTTTTTTGATCAAATGCAGTTATTTTGACTAAAAAAGGCTTTTTAGACACTTGGAGACCAAAATACAGTCATTTTGACCAAAATTTTTTTACAGGTTATTGGAAACCAAATGACCGGTTTTAAACAAATCTTGTCAAAAATCGGCTTTTTAAGGCTCTAAAGACAAACATACAGTCATTTTGACTAAAAATTTTTTTCAGACCTTTGGTGACCAAATGCAGTTATATTGTCTAAAATAGATTTTAAATGCTCTAAAAGATAAAAATACAGTCATTTTGACTAAATTTTTTTATCAGACCTTTTGTGATCAAATGCAGTTATTTTGACTAAAAAAGGCTTTTTAGCCACTTGGAGAGAAAAATAGAGTCATTTTGACCGAAAAAAAATATTTTCAGGCCATTGAATCCCAAATGTCTAAAATCTTTTATAAAACCGGGTTTTTAAGGCTCTTAAAGACAAAATACAGTCGTTTTGACTACATTTTTTTCAGACCATTGGTGACCAAATGCTATTAATTCGACTAAAAGGCATTTTAGACAAAAATACAGTCATTTTTACTAAAAAAAAATTTCAGACCTTTGGTGCCCAAATGAATTATCTTCACTAAAAAATGCTTTTTAGACACTTGGAGACAAAAAATAGTCATTATGACCAAAAAAATGTTTTCCAGACTATTGGAGCCAAATGGCCGGTTTTAGACAAATCTTGTCTATAACCTGCTTTTTAAGGCTCTAAAAGACAAAAATACAGACATTTTGACTACATTTTCTTCAGACCTTAGGGTGACCAAATGCCGTTATTTTGACGAAAAAAAGGTTTTTATACACTTGGAGACCAAAAGAGTCATATTAACCAAAACATTTTTTTTCAGGCCATTGCAGCCAAATGTCTAAAATCTCATCTAAAACGGCTTTTTAAGGCTCTAAAAGACAAAAATATAGTTATTTTAACTAAAAAATTACTTTTTAGACACTTGGAGACCAAAATACAGTCATTTTGACCAAATTTTTTTTACAAGCCATTGAAAACCAAATGGCCAACAAATCTTGTCAAAAATCGGCTTTTTAAGGCTCTAAAGACAAATATACAGTCATTTTGACTAAAAAATTTTTTCAGACCTTTGGTGAACAAATGCAGTTATATTGACTAAAATAGGCTTTTTAGACACTTGAAGACCAAAATAAAGTAATTTTGACCAAAACATTATTTTTAAGGCCATTGGAGCCAAATGTCTAAAATCTTGACTAAAAAAGGCTTTTTAGACACTTGGAGACCAAAATACAGTTATTTTGACCAAAAATTTTTTTACAGGTCATTGGAAACCATATGACCAAAATAAAGTAATTTTGACCAAAACATTATTTTTAAGGCCATTGGAGCCAAATTTCTAAACTCTTGTCTAAAAAAGGCTTTTTAGACACTTGGAGACCAAAATAGAGTCATTTTGACCCCAACAAAAATTTCAGGCCATTGGTTTACCAAATGCAGTTATCTTTGTCTAAAACTGGCTTTTTAAGACTCTAAAAAACAAAAATACAGTCATTTTAACTAAAAAAAAATTTCAGACCTTTGGTGACCAAATGCAGTTATTTTGACTAAAAATGCCTTTTTAGACACTTGGAGACAAAAATAGTCATTATGACCAAAAAATGTTTTTCAGGCTATTGGAGCCAAATGGCCGGTTTTAGACAAATCTTTTCTAAAACTGGCTTTGTAAATCTCTAAAAGACAAATATACAGTAATTTTGACCAAAAGATTTTTTCAGGCCATTGAAACTAGCTTTTAAATGCTCTAAAAGATAAAAATACAGTCATTTTGACTAAATTTTTTTATCAGACCTTTTGTGATCAAATGCAGTTATTTTGACTAAAAAATGCTTTTTAGACTCGTGAAGACCAAAATAGAGTCATTTTGACCGAAAAAAATATTTTCAGGCTATTGAAGCCCAAATGTCTAAAACCGGGTTTTTAAGGCTCTAAAGACAAAGTACAGTCGTTTTGACTACATCTTTTTTCAGACCTCCGGTGATCAAATGCAGTTATTTTGACTAAAAAATGCTTTTTAGACTCGTGAAGACCAAAATAGAGTCATTTTGACCGAAAAAAAATATTTTCAGGCCATTGAAGCCCAAATGTCTAAAATCTTTTATAAAACAGGTCGTTTTGACTTCATTTTTTTCAGACCATTGGTGACCAAATGCAATCATTTTAACTAAAAAAAATTTCAGACCTTTGGTGACCAAATGCAGTTATTTTGACTAAAAATGGCTTTTTAGACACTTGGAGACAAAAATAGTCATTATGACCAAAAAATGTTTTTCAGGCTATTGGAGCCAAATGGCCGGTTTTAGACAAATCTTTTCTAAAACCGGCTTTGTAAAGCTCTAAAAGACAAAAATATAGTCATTTTGACCAAAAGATTTTTTCAGGCCATTGAAACCCAAATGCAGTTATCTTGTCTAAAACTAGCTTTTAAATGCTCTAAAAGATAAAAAATACAGTCATGTTGACTAAATTTTTTTATCAGACATTTTTTGATCAAATGCAGTTATTTTGACTAAAAAAGGCTTTTTAGACACTTGGAGACCAAAATACAGTCATTTTGACCAACATTTTTTTACAGGTTATTGGAAACCAAATGACCGGTTTTAAACAAATCTTGTCAAAAATCGGCTTTTTAAGGCTCTAAAGACAAACATACAGTCATTTTGACTAAAATTTTTTTTCAGACCTTTGGTGACCAAATGCAGTTATATTGTCTAAAATAGATTTTAAATGCTCTAAAAGATAAAAATACAGTCATTTTGACTAAATTTTTTTATCAGACCTTTTGTGATCAAATGCAGTTATTTTGACTAAAAAAGGCTTTTTAGCCACTTGGAGAGAAAAATAGAGTCATTTTGACCGAAAAAAAATATTTTCAGGCCATTGAATCCCAAATGTCTAAAATCTTTTATAAAACCGGGTTTTTAAGGCTCTTAAAGACAAAATACAGTCGTTTTGACTACATTTTTTTCAGACCATTGGTGACCAAATGCTATTAATTCGACTAAAAGGCATTTTAGACAAAAATACAGTCATTTTTACTAAAAAAAAATTTCAGACCTTTGGTGACCAAATGAATTATCTTCACTAAAAAATGCTTTTTAGACACTTGGAGACAAAAAATAGTCATTATGACCAAAAAAATGTTTTCCAGACTATTGGAGCCAAATGGCCGGTTTTAGACAAATCTTGTCTATAACCTGCTTTTTAAGGCTCTAAAAGACAAAAATACAGACATTTTGACTACATTTTCTTCAGACCTTAGGGTGACCAAATGCCGTTATTTTGACGAAAAAAAGGTTTTTATACACTTGGAGACCAAAAGAGTCATATTAACCAAAACATTTTTTTTCAGGCCATTGCAGCCAAATGTCTAAAATCTCATCTAAAACGGCTTTTTAAGGCTCTAAAAGACAAAAATATAGTTATTTTAACTAAAAAATTACTTTTTAGACACTTGGAGACCAAAATACAGTCATTTTGACCAAATTTTTTTTACAAGCCATTGAAAACCAAATGGCCAACAAATCTTGTCAAAAATCGGCTTTTTAAGGCTCTAAAGACAAATATACAGTCATTTTGACTAAAAAATTTTTTCAGACCTTTGGTGAACAAATGCAGTTATATTGACTAAAATAGGCTTTTTAGACACTTGAAGACCAAAATAAAGTAATTTTGACCAAAACATTATTTTTAAGGCCATTGGAGCCAAATGTCTAAAATCTTGACTAAAAAAGGCTTTTTAGACACTTGGAGACCAAAATACAGTTATTTTGACCAAAAATTTTTTTACAGGTCATTGGAAACCATATGACCAAAATAAAGTAATTTTGACCAAAACATTATTTTTAAGGCCATTGGAGCCAAATTTCTAAACTCTTGTCTAAAAAAGGCTTTTTAGACACTTGGAGACCAAAATAGAGTCATTTTGACCCCAACAAAAATTTCAGGCCATTGGTTTACCAAATGCAGTTATCTTTGTCTGAAACTGGCTTTTTAAGACTCTAAAAGACAAAAATACAGTCATTTTAACTAAAAAAAAATTTCAGACCTTTGGTGACCAAATGCAGTTATTTTGACTAAAAATGCCTTTTTAGACACTTGGAGACAAAAATAGTCATTATGACCAAAAAATGTTTTTCAGGCTATTGGAGCCAAATGGCCGGTTTTAGACAAATCTTTTCTAAAACTGGCTTTGTAAATCTCTAAAAGACAAATATACAGTAATTTTGACCAAAAGATTTTTTCAGGCCATTGAAACCCAAATGCAGTTATCTTGTCTAAAACTAGCTTTTAAATGCTCTAAAAGATAAAAATACAGTCATTTTGACTAAATTTTTTTATCAGACCTTTTGTGATCAAATGCAGTTATTTTGACTAAAAAATGCTTTTTAGACTCGTGAAGACCAAAATAGAGTCATTTTGACCGAAAAAAATATTTTCAGGCTATTGAAGCCCAAATGTCTAAAACCGGGTTTTTAAGGCTCTAAAGACAAAGTACAGTCGTTTTGACTACATCTTTTTTCAGACCTCCGGTGATCAAATGCAGTTATTTTGACTAAAAAATGCTTTTTAGACTCGTGAAGACCAAAATAGAGTCATTTTGACCGAAAAAAAATATTTTCAGGCCATTGAAGCCCAAATGTCTAAAATCTTTTATAAAACAGGTCGTTTTGACTTCATTTTTTTCAGACCATTGGTGACCAAATGCAATCATTTTAACTAAAAAAAATTTCAGACCTTTGGTGACCAAATGCAGTTATTTTGACTAAAAATGGCTTTTTAGACACTTGGAGACAAAAATAGTCATTATGACCAAAAAATGTTTTTCAGGCTATTGGAGCCAAATGGCCGGTTTTAGACAAATCTTTTCTAAAACCGGCTTTGTAAAGCTCTAAAAGACAAAAATATAGTCATTTTGACCAAAAGATTTTTTCAGGCCATTGAAACCCAAATGCAGTTATCTTGTCTAAAACTAGCTTTTAAATGCTCTAAAAGATAAAAAATACAGTCATGTTGACTAAATTTTTTTATCAGACATTTTTTGATCAAATGCAGTTATTTTGACTAAAAAAGGCTTTTTAGACACTTGGAGACCAAAATACAGTCATTTTGACCAACATTTTTTTACAGGTTATTGGAAACCAAATGACCGGTTTTAAACAAATCTTGTCAAAAATCGGCTTTTTAAGGCTCTAAAGACAAACATACAGTCATTTTGACTAAAAATTTTTTTCAGACCTTTGGTGACCAAATGCAGTTATATTGTCTAAAATAGATTTTAAATGCTCTAAAAGATAAAAATACAGTCATTTTGACTAAATTTTTTTATCAGACCTTTTGTGATCAAATGCAGTTATTTTGACTAAAAAAGGCTTTTTAGCCACTTGGAGAGAAAAATAGAGTCATTTTGACCGAAAAAAAATATTTTCAGGCCATTGAATCCCAAATGTCTAAAATCTTTTATAAAACCGGGTTTTTAAGGCTCTTAAAGACAAAATACAGTCGTTTTGACTACATTTTTTTCAGACCATTGGTGACCAAATGCTATTAATTCGACTAAAAGGCATTTTAGACAAAAATACAGTCATTTTTACTAAAAAAAAATTTCAGACCTTTGGTGACCAAATGAATTATCTTCACTAAAAAATGCTTTTTAGACACTTGGAGACAAAAAATAGTCATTATGACCAAAAAAATGTTTTCCAGACTATTGGAGCCAAATGGCCGGTTTTAGACAAATCTTGTCTATAACCTGCTTTTTAAGGCTCTAAAAGACAAAAATACAGACATTTTGACTACATTTTCTTCAGACCTTAGGGTGACCAAATGCCGTTATTTTGACGAAAAAAAGGTTTTTATACACTTGGAGACCAAAAGAGTCATATTAACCAAAACATTTTTTTTCAGGCCATTGCAGCCAAATGTCTAAAATCTCATCTAAAACGGCTTTTTAAGGCTCTAAAAGACAAAAATATAGTTATTTTAACTAAAAAATTACTTTTTAGACACTTGGAGACCAAAATACAGTCATTTTGACCAAATTTTTTTTACAAGCCATTGAAAACCAAATGGCCAACAAATCTTGTCAAAAATCGGCTTTTTAAGGCTCTAAAGACAAATATACAGTCATTTTGACTAAAAAAAATTTTCAGACCTTTGGTGAACAAATGCAGTTATATTGACTAAAATAGGCTTTTTAGACACTTGAAGACCAAAATAAAGTAATTTTGACCAAAACATTATTTTTAAGGCCATTGGAGCCAAATGTCTAAAATCTTGACTAAAAAAGGCTTTTTAGACACTTGGAGACCAAAATACTGTTATTTTGACCAAAATTTTTTTTACAGGTCATTGGAAACCATATGACCGGTTTAAAACAAATCTTGTCAAAAATGGGCTTTTTAAGGCTCTAAAGACAAACATACAGTCATTTTGACTAAAAATTTTTTTCAGACCTTTGGTGACCAAATGCAGTTATATTGACTTAAATAGGCTTTTTAGACACTTGAAGACCAAAATAAAGTAATTTTGACCAAAACATTATTTTTAAGGCCATTGGAGCCAAATTTCTAAACTCTTGTCTAAAAAAGGCTTTTTAGACACTTGGAGACCAAAATAGAGTCATTTTGACCCCAACAAAAATTTCAGGCCATTGGTTTACCAAATGCAGTTATCTTGTCTGAAACTGGCTTTTTAAGACTCTAAAAGACAAAAATACAGTCATTTTAACTAAAAAAAAATTTCAGACCTTTGGTGACCAAATGCAGTTATTTTGACTAAAAATGCCTTTTTAGACACTTGGAGACAAAAATAGTCATTATGACCAAAAAATGTTTTTCAGGCTATTGGAGCCAAATGGCCGGTTTTAGACAAACCGGCTTTGTAAAGCTCTAAAAGACAAAAATATAGTCATTTTGACCAAAAGATTTTTTCAGGCCATTGAAACCCAAATGCAGTTATCTTGTCTAAAACTAGCTTTTAAATGCTCTAAAAGATAAACATACAGTCATTTTGACTAAAAAAATTTTTCAGACCTTTGGTGAACAAATGCAGTTATATTGACTAAATTAGGCTTTTTAGACACTTGAAGACCAAAATAAAGTAATTTTGACCAAAAAATTATTTTTAAGGCCATTGGAGCCAAATGTCTAACATCTTGTCTGAAAAATGCTTTTTAGACACTTGGAGACAGAAATTGAGTCATTTTGACCCCAACAAAAATTTCAGGCCATTGGTTTACCAAATACAGTTATCTTGTCTGAAACTGGCTTTTTAAGACTCTAAAAGACAAAAATACAGTCATTTTAACTAAAAAAAAATTTCAGACCTTTGGTGACCAAATGCAGTTATTTTCACTAAAAATGGCTTTTTAGACACTTGGAGACAAAAATAGTCATTATGACCAAAAAATGTTTTTCAGGCTATTGGAGCCAAATAGCCGGTTTTAGACAAATCTTTTCTAAAACCGGCTTTGTAAAGCTCTAAAAGACAAAAATATAGTCATTTTGACCAAAAGATTTTTTCAGGCCATTGAAACCCAAATGCAGTTATCTTGTCTAAAACTAGCTTTTAAATGCTCTAAAAGATAAAAAAATACAGTCATTTTGACTAAATTTTTTTATCAGACCTTTTTTGATCAAATGCAGTTATTTTGACTAAAAAAGGCTTTTTAGACACTTGGAGACCAAAATACAGTCATTTTGACCAAATTTTTTTTACAGGTTATTGGAAACCAAATGACCGGTTTTAAACAAATCTTGTCAAAAATCGGCTTTTTAAGGCTCTAAAGACAAACATACAGTCATTTTGACTAAAAATTTTTTTCAGACCTTTGGTGACCAAATGCAGTTATATTGTCTAAAATAGATTTTAAATGCTCTAAAAGATAAAAATACAGTCATTTTGACTAAATTTTTTTATCAGACCTTTTGTGATCAAATGCAGTTATTTTGACTAAAAAAGGCTTTTTAGCCACTTGGAGAGAAAAATAGAGTCATTTTGACCGAAAAAAAATATTTTCAGGCCATTGAATCCCAAATGTCTAAAATCTTTTATAAAACCGGGTTTTTAAGGCTCTTAAAGACAAAATACAGTCGTTTTGACTACATTTTTTTCAGACCATTGGTGACCAAATGCTATTAATTCGACTAAAAGGCATTTTAGACAAAAATACAGTCATTTTTACTAAAAAAAAATTTCAGACCTTTGGTGACCAAATGAATTATCTTCACTAAAAAATGCTTTTTAGACACTTGGAGACAAAAAATAGTCATTATGACCAAAAAAATGTTTTCCAGACTATTGGAGCCAAATGGCCGGTTTTAGACAAATCTTGTCTATAACCTGCTTTTTAAGGCTCTAAAAGACAAAAATACAGACATTTTGACTACATTTTCTTCAGACCTTAGGGTGACCAAATGCCGTTATTTTGACGAAAAAAAGGTTTTTATACACTTGGAGACCAAAAGAGTCATATTAACCAAAACATTTTTTTTCAGGCCATTGCAGCCAAATGTCTAAAATCTCATCTAAAACGGCTTTTTAAGGCTCTAAAAGACAAAAATATAGTTATTTTAACTAAAAAATTACTTTTTAGACACTTGGAGACCAAAATACAGTCATTTTGACCAAATTTTTTTTACAAGCCATTGAAAACCAAATGGCCAACAAATCTTGTCAAAAATCGGCTTTTTAAGGCTCTAAAGACAAATATACAGTCATTTTGACTAAAAAAAATTTTCAGACCTTTGGTGAACAAATGCAGTTATATTGACTAAAATAGGCTTTTTAGACACTTGAAGACCAAAATAAAGTAATTTTGACCAAAACATTATTTTTAAGGCCATTGGAGCCAAATGTCTAAAATCTTGACTAAAAAAGGCTTTTTAGACACTTGGAGACCAAAATACTGTTATTTTGACCAAAAATTTTTTTACAGGTCATTGGAAACCATATGACCGGTTTAAAACAAATCTTGTCAAAAATGGGCTTTTTAAGGCTCTAAAGACAAACATACAGTCATTTTGACTAAAAATTTTTTTCAGACCTTTGGTGACCAAATGCAGTTATATTGTCTAAAATAGATTTTAAATGCTCTAAAAGATAAAAATACAGTCATTTTGACTAAATTTTTTTATCAGACCTTTTGTGATCAAATGCAGTTATTTTGACTAAAAAAGGCTTTTTAGCCACTTGGAGAGAAAAATAGAGTCATTTTGACCGAAAAAAAATATTTTCAGGCCATTGAAGCCCAAATGTCTAAAATCTTTTATAAAACCGGGTTTTTAAGGCTCTTAAAGACAAAATACAGTCGTTTTGACTACATTTTTTCAGACCATTGGTGACCAAATGCTATTAATTCGACTAAAAGGCATTTTAGACAAAAATACAGTCATTTTTACTAAAAAAAAATTTCAGACCTTTGGTGACCAAATGAATTATCTTCACTAAAAAATGCTTTTTAGACACTTGGAGACAAAAAATAGTCATTATGACCAAAAAATGTTTTCCAGACTATTGGAGCCAAATGGCCGGTTTTAGACAAATCTTGTCTATAACCTGCTTTTTAAGGCTCTAAAAGACAAAAATACAGACATTTTGACTACATTTTCTTCAGACCTTAGGGTGACCAAATGCCGTTATTTTGACGAAAAAAAGGTTTTTATACACTTGGAGACCAAAAGAGTCATATTAACCAAAACATTTTTTTCAGGCCATTGCAGCCAAATGTCTAAAATCTCATCTAAAACGGCTTTTTAAGGCTCTAAAAGACAAAAATATAGTTATTTTAACTAAAAAATTACTTTTTAGACACTTGGAGACCAAAATACAGTCATTTTGACCAAATTTTTTTTACAAGCCATTGAAAACCAAATGGCCAACAAATCTTGTCAAAAATCGGCTTTTTAAGGCTCTAAAGACAAATATACAGTCATTTTGACTAAAAAATTTTTTCAGACCTTTGGTGAACAAATGCAGTTATATTGACTAAAATAGGCTTTTTAGACACTTGAAGACCAAAATAAAGTAATTTTGACCAAAACATTATTTTTAAGGCCATTGGAGCCAAATGTCTAAAATCTTGACTAAAAAAGGCTTTTTAGACACTTGGAGACCAAAATACAGTTATTTTGACCAAAAATTTTTTTACAGGTCATTGGAAACCATATGACCAAAATAAAGTAATTTTGACCAAAACATTATTTTTAAGGCCATTGGAGCCAAATTTCTAAACTCTTGTCTAAAAAAGGCTTTTTAGACACTTGGAGACCAAAATAGAGTCATTTTGACCCCAACAAAAATTTCAGGCCATTGGTTTACCAAATGCAGTTATCTTTGTCTAAAACTGGCTTTTTAAGACTCTAAAAAACAAAAATACAGTCATTTTAACTAAAAAAAAATTTCAGACCTTTGGTGACCAAATGCAGTTATTTTGACTAAAAATGCCTTTTTAGACACTTGGAGACAAAAATAGTCATTATGACCAAAAAATGTTTTTCAGGCTATTGGAGCCAAATGGCCGGTTTTAGACAAATCTTTTCTAAAACTGGCTTTGTAAATCTCTAAAAGACAAATATACAGTAATTTTGACCAAAAGATTTTTTCAGGCCATTGAAACTAGCTTTTAAATGCTCTAAAAGATAAAAATACAGTCATTTTGACTAAATTTTTTTATCAGACCTTTTGTGATCAAATGAAGTTATTTTGACTAAAAAATGCTTTTTAGACTCGTGAAGACCAAAATAGAGTCATTTTGACCGAAAAAAATATTTTCAGGCTATTGAAGCCCAAATGTCTAAAACCGGGTTTTTAAGGCTCTAAAGACAAAGTACAGTCGTTTTGACTACATCTTTTTTCAGACCTCCGGTGATCAAATGCAGTTATTTTGACTAAAAAATGCTTTTTAGACTCGTGAAGACCAAAATAGAGTCATTTTGACCGAAAAAAAATATTTTCAGGCCATTGAAGCCCAAATGTCTAAAATCTTTTATAAAACAGGTCGTTTTGACTTCATTTTTTTCAGACCATTGGTGACCAAATGCAATCATTTTAACTAAAAAAAATTTCAGACCTTTGGTGACCAAATGCAGTTATTTTGACTAAAAATGGCTTTTTAGACACTTGGAGACAAAAATAGTCATTATGACCAAAAAATGTTTTTCAGGCTATTGGAGCCAAATGGCCGGTTTTAGACAAATCTTTTCTAAAACCGGCTTTGTAAAGCTCTAAAAGACAAAAATATAGTCATTTTGACCAAAAGATTTTTTCAGGCCATTGAAACCCAAATGCAGTTATCTTGTCTAAAACTAGCTTTTAAATGCTCTAAAAGATAAAAAATACAGTCATGTTGACTAAATTTTTTTATCAGACATTTTTTGATCAAATGCAGTTATTTTGACTAAAAAAGGCTTTTTAGACACTTGGAGACCAAAATACAGTCATTTTGACCAACATTTTTTTACAGGTTATTGGAAACCAAATGACCGGTTTTAAACAAATCTTGTCAAAAATCGGCTTTTTAAGGCTCTAAAGACAAACATACAGTCATTTTGACTAAAAATTTTTTTCAGACCTTTGGTGACCAAATGCAGTTATATTGTCTAAAATAGATTTTAAATGCTCTAAAAGATAAAAATACAGTCATTTTGACTAAATTTTTTTATCAGACCTTTTGTGATCAAATGCAGTTATTTTGACTAAAAAAGGCTTTTTAGCCACTTGGAGAGAAAAATAGAGTCATTTTGACCGAAAAAAAATATTTTCAGGCCATTGAATCCCAAATGTCTAAAATCTTTTATAAAACCGGGTTTTTAAGGCTCTTAAAGACAAAATACAGTCGTTTTGACTACATTTTTTTCAGACCATTGGTGACCAAATGCTATTAATTCGACTAAAAGGCATTTTAGACAAAAATACAGTCATTTTTACTAAAAAAAAATTTCAGACCTTTGGTGACCAAATGAATTATCTTCACTAAAAAATGCTTTTTAGACACTTGGAGACAAAAAATAGTCATTATGACCAAAAAAATGTTTTCCAGACTATTGGAGCCAAATGGCCGGTTTTAGACAAATCTTGTCTATAACCTGCTTTTTAAGGCTCTAAAAGACAAAAATACAGACATTTTGACTACATTTTCTTCAGACCTTAGGGTGACCAAATGCCGTTATTTTGACGAAAAAAAGGTTTTTATACACTTGGAGACCAAAAGAGTCATATTAACCAAAACATTTTTTTTCAGGCCATTGCAGCCAAATGTCTAAAATCTCATCTAAAACGGCTTTTTAAGGCTCTAAAAGACAAAAATATAGTTATTTTAACTAAAAAATTACTTTTTAGACACTTGGAGACCAAAATACAGTCATTTTGACCAAATTTTTTTTACAAGCCATTGAAAACCAAATGGCCAACAAATCTTGTCAAAAATCGGCTTTTTAAGGCTCTAAAGACAAATATACAGTCATTTTGACTAAAAAAAATTTTCAGACCTTTGGTGAACAAATGCAGTTATATTGACTAAAATAGGCTTTTTAGACACTTGAAGACCAAAATAAAGTAATTTTGACCAAAACATTATTTTTAAGGCCATTGGAGCCAAATGTCTAAAATCTTGACTAAAAAAGGCTTTTTAGACACTTGGAGACCAAAATACTGTTATTTTGACCAAAAATTTTTTTACAGGTCATTGGAAACCATATGACCGGTTTAAAACAAATCTTGTCAAAAATGGGCTTTTTAAGGCTCTAAAGACAAACATACAGTCATTTTGACTAAAAATTTTTTTCAGACCTTTGGTGACCAAATGCAGTTATATTGACTTAAATAGGCTTTTTAGACACTTGAAGACCAAAATAAAGTAATTTTGACCAAAACATTATTTTTAAGGCCATTGGAGCCAAATTTCTAAACTCTTGTCTAAAAAAGGCTTTTTAGACACTTGGAGACCAAAATAGAGTCATTTTGACCCCAACAAAAATTTCAGGCCATTGGTTTACCAAATGCAGTTATCTTGTCTGAAACTGGCTTTTTAAGACTCTAAAAGACAAAAATACAGTCATTTTAACTAAAAAAAATTTCAGACCTTTGGTGACCAAATGCAGTTATTTTGACTAAAAATGCCTTTTTAGACACTTGGAGACAAAAATAGTCATTATGACCAAAAAATGTTTTTCAGGCTATTGGAGCCAAATGGCCGGTTTTAGACAAACCGGCTTTGTAAAGCTCTAAAAGACAAAAATATAGTCATTTTGACCAAAATATTTTTTCAGGCCATTGAAACCCAAATGCAGTTATCTTGTCTAAAACTAGCTTTTAAATGCTCTAAAAGATAAACATACAGTCATTTTGACTAAAAAAATTTTTCAGACCTTTGGTGAACAAATGCAGTTATATTGACTAAATTAGGCTTTTTAGACACTTGAAGACCAAAATAAAGTAATTTTGACCAAAAAATTATTTTTAAGGCCATTGGAGCCAAATGTCTAACATCTTGTCTGAAAAATGCTTTTTAGACACTTGGAGACAGAAATTGAGTCATTTTGACCCCAACAAAAATTTCAGGCCATTGGTTTACCAAATACAGTTATCTTGTCTGAAACTGGCTTTTTAAGACTCTAAAAGACAAAAATACAGTCATTTTAACTAAAAAAAAATTTCAGACCTTTGGTGACCAAATGCAGTTATTTTCACTAAAAATGGCTTTTTAGACACTTGGAGACAAAAATAGTCATTATGACCAAAAAATGTTTTTCAGGCTATTGGAGCCAAATAGCCGGTTTTAGACAAATCTTTTCTAAAACCGGCTTTGTAAAGCTCTAAAAGACAAAAATATAGTCATTTTGACCAAAAGATTTTTTCAGGCCATTGAAACCCAAATGCAGTTATCTTGTCTAAAACTAGCTTTTAAATGCTCTAAAAGATAAAAAAATACAGTCATTTTGACTAAATTTTTTTATCAGACCTTTTTTGATCAAATGCAGTTATTTTGACTAAAAAAGGCTTTTTAGACACTTGGAGACCAAAATACAGTCATTTTGACCAAAATTTTTTTACAGGTTATTGGAAACCAAATGACCGGTTTTAAACAAATCTTGTCAAAAATCGGCTTTTTAAGGCTCTAAAGACAAACATACAGTCATTTTGACTAAAAATTTTTTTCAGACCTTTGGTGACCAAATGCAGTTATATTGTCTAAAATAGATTTTAAATGCTCTAAAAGATAAAAATACAGTCATTTTGACTAAATTTTTTTATCAGACCTTTTGTGATCAAATGCAGTTATTTTGACTAAAAAAGGCTTTTTAGCCACTTGGAGAGAAAAATAGAGTCATTTTGACCGAAAAAAAATATTTTCAGGCCATTGAATCCCAAATGTCTAAAATCTTTTATAAAACCGGGTTTTTAAGGCTCTTAAAGACAAAATACAGTCGTTTTGACTACATTTTTTTCAGACCATTGGTGACCAAATGCTATTAATTCGACTAAAAGGCATTTTAGACAAAAATACAGTCATTTTTACTAAAAAAAAATTTCAGACCTTTGGTGACCAAATGAATTATCTTCACTAAAAAATGCTTTTTAGACACTTGGAGACAAAAAATAGTCATTATGACCAAAAAAATGTTTTCCAGACTATTGGAGCCAAATGGCCGGTTTTAGACAAATCTTGTCTATAACCTGCTTTTTAAGGCTCTAAAAGACAAAAATACAGACATTTTGACTACATTTTCTTCAGACCTTAGGGTGACCAAATGCCGTTATTTTGACGAAAAAAAGGTTTTTATACACTTGGAGACCAAAAGAGTCATATTAACCAAAACATTTTTTTTCAGGCCATTGCAGCCAAATGTCTAAAATCTCATCTAAAACGGCTTTTTAAGGCTCTAAAAGACAAAAATATAGTTATTTTAACTAAAAAATTACTTTTTAGACACTTGGAGACCAAAATACAGTCATTTTGACCAAATTTTTTTTACAAGCCATTGAAAACCAAATGGCCAACAAATCTTGTCAAAAATCGGCTTTTTAAGGCTCTAAAGACAAATATACAGTCATTTTGACTAAAAAATTTTTTCAGACCTTTGGTGAACAAATGCAGTTATATTGACTAAAATAGGCTTTTTAGACACTTGAAGACCAAAATAAAGTAATTTTGACCAAAACATTATTTTTAAGGCCATTGGAGCCAAATGTCTAAAATCTTGACTAAAAAAGGCTTTTTAGACACTTGGAGACCAAAATACAGTTATTTTGACCAAAAATTTTTTTACAGGTCATTGGAAACCATATGACCAAAATAAAGTAATTTTGACCAAAACATTATTTTTAAGGCCATTGGAGCCAAATTTCTAAACTCTTGTCTAAAAAAGGCTTTTTAGACACTTGGAGACCAAAATAGAGTCATTTTGACCCCAACAAAAATTTCAGGCCATTGGTTTACCAAATGCAGTTATCTTTGTCTAAAACTGGCTTTTTAAGACTCTAAAAAACAAAAATACAGTCATTTTAACTAAAAAAAAATTTCAGACCTTTGGTGACCAAATGCAGTTATTTTGACTAAAAATGCCTTTTTAGACACTTGGAGACAAAAATAGTCATTATGACCAAAAAATGTTTTTCAGGCTATTGGAGCCAAATGGCCGGTTTTAGACAAATCTTTTCTAAAACTGGCTTTGTAAATCTCTAAAAGACAAATATACAGTAATTTTGACCAAAAGATTTTTTCAGGCCATTGAAACTAGCTTTTAAATGCTCTAAAAGATAAAAATACAGTCATTTTGACTAAATTTTTTTATCAGACCTTTTGTGATCAAATGCAGTTATTTTGACTAAAAAATGCTTTTTAGACTCGTGAAGACCAAAATAGAGTCATTTTGACCGAAAAAAATATTTTCAGGCTATTGAAGCCCAAATGTCTAAAACCGGGTTTTTAAGGCTCTAAAGACAAAGTACAGTCGTTTTGACTACATCTTTTTTCAGACCTCCGGTGATCAAATGCAGTTATTTTGACTAAAAAATGCTTTTTAGACTCGTGAAGACCAAAATAGAGTCATTTTGACCGAAAAAAAATATTTTCAGGCCATTGAAGCCCAAATGTCTAAAATCTTTTATAAAACAGGTCGTTTTGACTTCATTTTTTTCAGACCATTGGTGACCAAATGCAATCATTTTAACTAAAAAAAATTTCAGACCTTTGGTGACCAAATGCAGTTATTTTGACTAAAAATGGCTTTTTAGACACTTGGAGACAAAAATAGTCATTATGACCAAAAAATGTTTTTCAGGCTATTGGAGCCAAATGGCCGGTTTTAGACAAATCTTTTCTAAAACCGGCTTTGTAAAGCTCTAAAAGACAAAAATATAGTCATTTTGACCAAAAGATTTTTTCAGGCCATTGAAACCCAAATGCAGTTATCTTGTCTAAAACTAGCTTTTAAATGCTCTAAAAGATAAAAAATACAGTCATGTTGACTAAATTTTTTTATCAGACATTTTTTGATCAAATGCAGTTATTTTGACTAAAAAAGGCTTTTTAGACACTTGGAGACCAAAATACAGTCATTTTGACCAACATTTTTTTACAGGTTATTGGAAACCAAATGACCGGTTTTAAACAAATCTTGTCAAAAATCGGCTTTTTAAGGCTCTAAAGACAAACATACAGTCATTTTGACTAAAAATTTTTTTCAGACCTTTGGTGACCAAATGCAGTTATATTGTCTAAAATAGATTTTAAATGCTCTAAAAGATAAAAATACAGTCATTTTGACTAAATTTTTTTATCAGACCTTTTGTGATCAAATGCAGTTATTTTGACTAAAAAAGGCTTTTTAGCCACTTGGAGAGAAAAATAGAGTCATTTTGACCGAAAAAAAATATTTTCAGGCCATTGAATCCCAAATGTCTAAAATCTTTTATAAAACCGGGTTTTTAAGGCTCTTAAAGACAAAATACAGTCGTTTTGACTACATTTTTTTCAGACCATTGGTGACCAAATGCTATTAATTCGACTAAAAGGCATTTTAGACAAAAATACAGTCATTTTTACTAAAAAAAAATTTCAGACCTTTGGTGACCAAATGAATTATCTTCACTAAAAAATGCTTTTTAGACACTTGGAGACAAAAAATAGTCATTATGACCAAAAAAATGTTTTCCAGACTATTGGAGCCAAATGGCCGGTTTTAGACAAATCTTGTCTATAACCTGCTTTTTAAGGCTCTAAAAGACAAAAATACAGACATTTTGACTACATTTTCTTCAGACCTTAGGGTGACCAAATGCCGTTATTTTGACGAAAAAAAGGTTTTTATACACTTGGAGACCAAAAGAGTCATATTAACCAAAACATTTTTTTTCAGGCCATTGCAGCCAAATGTCTAAAATCTCATCTAAAACGGCTTTTTAAGGCTCTAAAAGACAAAAATATAGTTATTTTAACTAAAAAATTACTTTTTAGACACTTGGAGACCAAAATACAGTCATTTTGACCAAATTTTTTTTACAAGCCATTGAAAACCAAATGGCCAACAAATCTTGTCAAAAATCGGCTTTTTAAGGCTCTAAAGACAGATATACAGTCATTTTGACTAAAAAAAATTTTCAGACCTTTGGTGAACAAATGCAGTTATATTGACTAAAATAGGCTTTTTAGACACTTGAAGACCAAAATAAAGTAATTTTGACCAAAACATTATTTTTAAGGCCATTGGAGCCAAATGTCTAAAATCTTGACTAAAAAAGGCTTTTTAGACACTTGGAGACCAAAATACTGTTATTTTGACCAAAAATTTTTTTACAGGTCATTGGAAACCATATGACCAGTTTAAAACAAATCTTGTCAAAAATGGGCTTTTTAAGGCTCTAAAGACAAACATACAGTCATTTTGACTAAAAATTTTTTTCAGACCTTTGGTGACCAAATGCAGTTATATTGACTTAAATAGGCTTTTTAGACACTTGAAGACCAAAATAAAGTAATTTTGACCAAAACATTATTTTTAAGGCCATTGGAGCCAAATTTCTAAACTCTTGTCTAAAAAAGGCTTTTTAGACACTTGGAGACCAAAATAGAGTCATTTTGACCCCAACAAAAATTTCAGGCCATTGGTTTACCAAATGCAGTTATCTTGTCTGAAACTGGCTTTTTAAGACTCTAAAAGACAAAAATACAGTCATTTTAACTAAAAAAAAATTTCAGACCTTTGGTGACCAAATGCAGTTATTTTGACTAAAAATGCCTTTTTAGACACTTGGAGACAAAAATAGTCATTATGACCAAAAAATGTTTTTCAGGCTATTGGAGCCAAATGGCCGGTTTTAGACAAACCGGCTTTGTAAAGCTCTAAAAGACAAAAATATAGTCATTTTGACTAAAAGATTTTTTCAGGCCATTGAAACCCAAATGCAGTTATCTTGTCTAAAACTAGCTTTAAAATGCTCTAAAAGATAAACATACAGTCATTTTGACTAAAAAATTTTTTCAGACCTTTGGTGAACAAATGCAGTTATATTGACTAAATTAGGCTTTTTAGACACTTGAAGACCAAAATAAAGTAATTTTGACCAAAAAATTATTTTTAAGGCCATTGGAGCCAAAAGTCTAACATCTTGTCTGAAAAATGCTTTTTAGACACTTGGAGACAGAAATTGAGTCATTTTGACCCCAACAAAAATTTCAGGCCATTGGTTTACCAAATACAGTTATCTTGTCTGAAACTGGCTTTTTAAGACTCTAAAAGACAAAAATACAGTCATTTTAACTAAAAAAAAATTTCAGACCTTTGGTGACCAAATGCAGTTATTTTCACTAAAAATGGCTTTTTAGACACTTGGAGACAAAAATAGTCATTATGACCAAAAAATGTTTTTCAGGCTATTGGAGCCAAATAGCCGGTTTTAGACAAATCTTTTCTAAAACCGGCTTTGTAAAGCTCTAAAAGACAAAAATATAGTCATTTTGACCAAAAGATTTTTTCAGGCCATTGAAACCCAAATGCAGTTATCTTGTCTAAAACTAGCTTTTAAATGCTCTAAAAGATAAAAAAATACAGTCATTTTGACTAAATTTTTTTATCAGACCTTTTTTGATCAAATGCAGTTATTTTGACTAAAAAAGGCTTTTTAGACACTTGGAGACCAAAATACAGTCATTTTGACCAAAATTTTTTTACAGGTTATTGGAAACCAAATGACCGGTTTTAAACAAATCTTGTCAAAAATCGGCTTTTTAAGGCTCTAAAGACAAACATACAGTCATTTTGACTAAAAATTTTTTTCAGACCTTTGGTGACCAAATGCAGTTATATTGTCTAAAATAGATTTTAAATGCTCTAAAAGATAAAAATACAGTCATTTTGACTAAATTTTTTTATCAGACCTTTTGTGATCAAATGCAGTTATTTTGACTAAAAAAGGCTTTTTAGCCACTTGGAGAGAAAAATAGAGTCATTTTGACCGAAAAAAAATATTTTCAGGCCATTGAAGCCCAAATGTCTAAAATCTTTTATAAAACCGGGTTTTTAAGGCTCTTAAAGACAAAATACAGTCGTTTTGACTACATTTTTTTCAGACCATTGGTGACCAAATGCTATTAATTCGACTAAAAGGCATTTTAGACAAAAATACAGTCATTTTTACTAAAAAAAATTTCAGACCTTTGGTGACCAAATGAATTATCTTCACTAAAAAATGCTTTTTAGACACTTGGAGACAAAAAATAGTCATTATGACCAAAAAATGTTTTCCAGACTATTGGAGCCAAATGGCCGGTTTTAGACAAATCTTGTCTATAACCTGCTTTTTAAGGCTCTAAAAGACAAAAATACAGACATTTTGACTACATTTTCTTCAGACCTTAGGGTGACCAAATGCCGTTATTTTGACGAAAAAAAGGTTTTTATACACTTGGAGACCAAAAGAGTCATATTAACCAAAACATTTTTTTCAGGCCATTGCAGCCAAATGTCTAAAATCTCATCTAAAACGGCTTTTTAAGGCTCTAAAAGACAAAAATATAGTTATTTTAACTAAAAAATTACTTTTTAGACACTTGGAGACCAAAATACAGTCATTTTGACCAAATTTTTTTTACAAGCCATTGAAAACCAAATGGCCAACAAATCTTGTCAAAAATCGGCTTTTTAAGGCTCTAAAGACAAATATACAGTCATTTTGACTAAAAAATTTTTTCAGACCTTTGGTGAACAAATGCAGTTATATTGACTAAAATAGGCTTTTTAGACACTTGAAGACCAAAATAAAGTAATTTTGACCAAAACATTATTTTTAAGGCCATTGGAGCCAAATGTCTAAAATCTTGACTAAAAAAGGCTTTTTAGACACTTGGAGACCAAAATACAGTTATTTTGACCAAAAATTTTTTTACAGGTCATTGGAAACCATATGACCAGTTTAAAACAAATCTTGTCAAAAAAGGGCTTTTTAAGGCTCTAAAGACAAACATACAGTCATTTTGACTAAAAAATTTTTTCAGACCTTTGGTGACCAAATGCAGTTATATTGACTTAAATAGGCTTTTTAGACACTTGATGACCAAAATAAAGTAATTTTGACCAAAACATTATTTTTAAGGCCATTGGAGCCAAATTTCTAAACTCTTGTCTAAAAAAGGCTTTTTAGACACTTGGAGACCAAAATAGAGTCATTTTGACCCCAACAAAAATTTCAGGCCATTGGTTTACCAAATGCAGTTATCTTGTCTGAAACTGGCTTTTTAAGACTCTAAAAGACAAAAATACAGTCATTTTAACTAAAAAAAATTTCAGACCTTTGGTGACCAAATGCAGTTATTTTGACTAAAAATGCCTTTTTAGACACTTGGAGACAAAAATAGTCATTATGACCAAAAAATGTTTTTCAGGCTATTGGAGCCAAATGGCCGGTTTTAGACAAACCGGCTTTGTAAAGCTCTAAAAGACAAAAATATAGTCATTTTGACCAAAAGATTTTTTCAGGCCATTGAAACCCAAATGCAGTTATCTTGTCTAAAACTAGCTTTTAAATGCTCTAAAAGATAAACATACAGTCATTTTGACTAAAAATTTTTTTCAGACCTTTGGTGAACAAATGCAGTTATATTGACTAAATTAGGCTTTTTAGACACTTGAAGACCAAAATAAAGTAATTTTGACCAAAAAATTATTTTTAAGGCCATTGGAGCCAAATGTCTAACATCTTGTCTGAAAAATGCTTTTTAGACACTTGGAGACAAAAATTGAGTCATTTTGACCCCAACAAAAATTTCAGGCCATTGGTTTACCAAATACAGTTATCTTGTCTGAAACTGGCTTTTTAAGACTCTAAAAGACAAAAATACAGTCATTTTAACTAAAAAAAAATTTCAGACCTTTGGTGACCAAATGCAGTTATTTTGACTAAAAATGGCTTTTTAGACACTTGGAGACAAAAATAGTCATTATGACCAAAAAATGTTTTTCAGGCTATTGGAGCCAAATGGCCGGTTTTAGACAAATCTTTTCTAAAAACGGCTTTGTAAAGCTCTAAAAGACAAAAATACAGTCATTTTAACCAAAAGATTTTTTCAGGCCATTGAAACCCAAATGCAGTTATCTTGTCTAAAACTAGCTTTTAAATGCTCTAAAAGATAAAAATACAGTCATTTTGACTAAATTTTTTTATCAGACCTTTTGTGATCAAATGCAGTTATTTCGACTAAAAAAGGCTTTTTAGCCACTTGGAGACCAAAATAGAGTCATTTTGACCGAAAAAAAAAATATTTTCAGGCCATTGAAGCCCAAATGTCTAAAATCTTTTATAAAACCGGGTTTTTAAGGCTCTAAAAGACAAAATACAGTCGTTTTGACTACATTTTTTTCAGACCATTGGTGACCAAATGCTATTAATTCGACTAAAAAGGCATTTTAGACAAAAATACAGTCATTTTAACTAAAAAAAATTTCAGACCTTTGGTGACCAAATGCAGTTATCTTCACTAAAAAATGCTTTTTAGACACTTGGAGACAAAAAATAGTCATTATGACCAAAAAATGTTTTCCAGACTATTGGAGCCAAATGGCCGGTTTTAGACAAATCTTGTCTACAACCTGCTTTTTAAGGCTCTAAAAGACAAAAATACAGACATTTTTACTACATTTTTTTCAGACCTTAGGGTGACCAAATGCCATAATTTTGACGAACAAAAGGTTTTTATACACTTGGAGACCAAAAGAGTCATATTAACCAAAACATTTTTTTTTCAGGCCATTGCAGCCAAATGTCTAAAATCTCATCTAAAACGGATTTTTAAGGCTCTAAAAGACAATAATATAGTTATTCTAACTAAAAAATGACTTTTTAGACACTTGGAGACCAAAATACAGTCATTTTGACCAAAAAATCTTTTACAGGCCATTGGAAACCAAATGGCCAACATATCTTGTCAAAAATCGCCTTTTTAAGGCTCTAAAGACAAATATACAGTCATTTTGACTAAAAAGAATTTTCAGATCTTTGGTGACCAAATTTAGTTATATTGACTAAAATAGGCTTTTTAGACACTTGGAGACAAAAATAGTCATTATGACCAAAAAATGTTTTTCGGGCTATTGGAGCCAAATGGCCGGTTTTAGACAAATCTTTTCTAAAACCGGCTTTGTATAGCTCTAAAAGACAAAAATATAGTCATTTTGACCAAAAGATTTTTTCAGGCCATTGAAACCCAAATGCAGTTATCTTGTCTAAAACTAGCTTTTAAATGCTCTAATAGATAAAAAATACAGTCATTTTGACTAAATTATTTATCAGACCTTTTTTGATCAAATGCAGTTATTTTGACTAAAAAAGGCTTTTTAGACACTTGGAGACCAAAATAAAGTAATTTTGACCAAAACATTATATTTAATGCCAATGGAGCCAAATTTCTAAAATCTTGTCTAAAAAAGGCTTTTTAGACACTTGGAGACAAAAATCGAGTCATTTTGACCCCAACAAAAATTTCAGGCCATTGGTTTACCAAATACAGTTATCTTGTCTGAAACTGGCTTTTTAAGACTCTAAAAAACAAAAATACAGTCATTTTAACTAAAAAAAATTTTCAGACCTTTGGTGACAAAATGCAGTTATTTTGACTAAAAATGGCTTTTTAGACACTTGGAGACAAAAATAGTCATTATGACCAAAAAATGTTTTTCAGGCTATTGGAGCCAAATGGCCGGTTTTAGACAAATCTTTCCTAAAACCGGCTTTGTAAAGCTCTAAAAGACAAAAATACAGTCATTTTGACCAAAAGATTTTTTCAGGCCATTGAAACCCAAATGCAGTTATCTTGTCTAAAACTAGCTTTTAAATGCTCCTAAAAGATAAAAATACAGTCATTTTCACTAAATTTTTTTATCAGACCTTTTGTGATCAAATGCAGTTATTTTGACTAAAAAAGGCTTTTTAGCCACTTGGAGACCAAAATAGAGTCATTTTGACCGAAAAAAAATATTTTCAGGCCATTGAAGCCCAAATGTCTAAAATCTTGTATAAAACCGGGTTTTTAAGGCTCTAAAGACAAACATACAGTCATTTTGACTAAAAAAAAATTTTACACCTTTGGTGACCAAATGCAGTTATATTGACTAAAATAGGCTTTTTAGACACTTAAAGACCAAAATAAAGTAATTTTGACCAAAACATTATTTTTAAGGCCATTGGAGCCAAATGTCTAAAATCTTGTCTGAAAAAGGCTTTTTAGACACTTGGAGACAAAAATCGAGTCATTTTGACCCCAACAAAAATTTCAGGCCATGGGTTTACCAAATACAGTTATCTTGTCTGAAACTGGCTTTTTAAGACTCTAAAAGACAAAAATACAGTCATTTTAACTAAAAAAAATTTCAGACCTTTGGTGACCAAATGCAGTTATTTTGACTAAAAATGGCTTTTTAGACACTTGGAGACAAAAATAGTCATTATGACCAAAAAATGTTTTTCAGGCTATTGGAGCCAAATGGCCGGTTTTAGACAAATCTTTCCTAAAACCGGCTTTGTAAAGCTCTAAAAGACAAAAATACAGTCATTTTGACCAAAAGATTTTTTCAGGCCATTGAAACCCAAATGCAGTTATCTTGTCTAAAACTAGCTTTTAAATGCTCCTAAAAGATAAAAATACAGTCATTTTCACTAAATTTTTTTATCAGACCTTTTGTGATCAAATGCAGTTATTTTGACTAAAAAAGGCTTTTTAGCCACTTGGAGACCAAAATAGAGTCATTTTGACCGAAAAAAAATATTTTCAGGCCATTGAAGCCCAAATGTCTAAAATCTTGTATAAAACCGGGTTTTTAAGGCTCTAAAGACAAACATACAGTCATTTTGACTAAAAAAAAAATTTCACACCTTTGGTGACCAAATGCAGTTATATTGACTAAAATAGGCTTTTTAGACACTTAAAGACCAAAATAAAGTAATTTTGACCAAAACATTATTTTTAAGGCCATTGGAGCCAAATGTCTAAAATCTTGTCTGAAAAAGGCTTTTTAGACACTTGGAGACAAAAATCGAGTCATTTTGACCCCAACAAAAATTTCAGGCCATGGGTTTACCAAATACAGTTATCTTGTCTGAAACTGGCTTTTTAAGACTCTAAAAGACAAAAATACAGTCATTTTAACTAAAAAAAATTTCAGACCTTTGGTGACCAAATGCAGTTATTTTGACTAAAAATGGCTTTTTAGACACTTGGAGACAAAAATAGTCATTATGACCAAAAAATGTTTTTCAGGCTATTGGAGCCAAATGGCCGGTTTTAGACAAATCTTTTCTAAAACCGGCTTTGTATAGCTCTAAAAGACAAAAATATAGTCATTTTGACCAAAAGATTTTTTCAGGCCATTGAAACCCAAATGCAGTTATCTTGTCTAAAACTAGCTTTTAAATGCTCTAAAAAATAAAAATACAGTCATTTTGACTAAATTTTTTTATCAGACCTTTTTTGATCAAATGCAGTTATTTTGACTAAAAAAGGCTTTTTAGCCAATTGGAGACCAAAATAGAGTCATTTTGACCCCAACAAAAATTTCAGGCCATTGGTTTACCAAATGCAGTTATCTAGTCTGAAACTGGCTTTTTAAGACTCTAAAAGACAAAAAATACAGTCATTTTTACTAAAAAAAAATGTTCAGACCTTTGGTGACCAAATGCAGTTATTTTGACTAAAAATGGCTTTTTAGACACTTGGAGACAAAAATAGTCATTATGACCAAAACATGTTTTCCAGGCTATTGGAGCCAAATGGCCGGTTTTAGACAAATTTTGTCTAAAACCTGCTTTGTAAAGCTCTAAAAGACAAAAATACAGACATTTTGACTACATTTTTTTCAGACCTTAGGGTGACCAAATGCCGTTATTTTGACGAAAAAAAGGTTTTTATACACTTGGAGACCAAAAGAGTCATATTAACCAAACCATTTTTTTTCAGGCCATTGCAGCCAAATGTCTAAAATCTTGTCTAAAACGGCTTTTTAAGGCTCTAAAAGACAAAAATATAGTTATTTTAACTAACAAATGACTTTTTAGACACTTGGAGACCAAAATACAGTCATTTTGACCGAAAAAAGGCCATTGGTTTACCAAATTAGTTATCTTTTTAAGACTCTAAAAGACAAAAATACAGTCATTTTAACTAAAAAAAAATTTCAGACCTTTGGTGACAAAATGCAGTTATTTTGACTAAAAATGGCTTTTTAGACACTTGGAGACAAAAATAGTCATTATGACCAAAATATGTTTTTCAGGCTATTGGAGCAAAATGGCCGGTTTTGGACAAGATTTTAGACATTTTGGCTCCAATGGCCTGAAAATATTTTTTGGGTCAAAATGAATCTATTTTGGTCTCCAAGTAACTAAAACGCCTTTTTAAGTCAAATTAACTGCATTTGGTCACCAATGGTCTGAAAAAATGTAGTCAAAACGACTGTATTTTGTCTTTAAGAGCCTTAAAAATCCGGTTTTAGACAAGATTTTAGACATTTGGGCTTCAATGGCCTGAAAATATTTTTTTTCCGGTCAAAATGACTCTATTTTGGTCTCCAAGTGTCTAAAAAGCCTTTTTTAGTCAAAATAACTGCATTTGGTCACCAAAGGTCTGAAATTTTTTTTAGTTAAAATGACTGTATTTTTGTCTTAAAAGCCGGTTTTAGTCAAGATAGCTGCATTTTGCTCTCCAATGGCCTGAAAAAGCCGGTTTTAGATAAAATTTTAGACATTTTGGCTGAAAATATTTTTTTGGTCAAAATGACTCTATTTTGGTCTCCAAGTGTCTAAGAAGCCTTTTTTAGTCAAAATAACTGCATTTGGTCACCAAAGGTCTGAAATTTTTTTTAGTTAAAATGACTGTATTTTTGTCTTTAAAGCCGGTTTTAGTCAAGATAGCTGCATTTTGCTCTCCAATGGCCTGAAAAAGCCGGTTTTAGATAAAATTTTAGACATTTGGGCTGAAAATATTTTTTTGGTCTCCAAGTGTCTTAAAAGCCTTTTAGTAGTCAAAATAACTGCATTTGGTCACCAAAGGTCTGAATTTTTTTTGTCAAAATGACTATATTTTTGTCTTTTAGAACCTTAAAAACCCGGTTTTAGACAAGATTTTAGACATTTGGAATTCAATAGCCTGAAAATATTTTGTTCGGTCAAAATGACTCTATTTTTGTCTCCACGTGCCTAAAAAGCCTTTTTTAGTCAAAATAACTGCATTTGGTCACCAAAGGACTGATAAAAAAAAGTTAGTCAAAATGACAAAAACATAGTCATTTTGACAAAAAAAATTTAGACCTTTGGTGACCAAATGCGGTTATTTTGACTACTAAAGGTTTTTTTAGACACTTGGAGACAAAATAGTCATTATGACCAAAACATGTTTTTGGTCAAAATGTTAAATTTTCTTTTTTAGACATCAGTCATTTACAGTATACAGAAGTAAGTTTCGGCCTGTTTAGACCCAAAAAAATAGCTCACATGGAATTTAACTGACAGCAAAGAACGTAGTATTCTGAGGCTAAAGGTACATTAGGAAATCACAGGGTACAGAAGTAAGTGTCGGCCATAGAAGGCAAAAATACAGTCATTTTGACTAGATTTTTCTTTCAGACCTTTGGTGACCAAATGCTGTTAATTCGACTAAAAAGGCATTTTAGACAAAAATACAATCATTTTAACTAAAAAAATTCAAACCTTTGGTGACCAAATGCAGTTATCTTCACTAAAAAAGGTGATCACAAAAATAGTCATTATGACCAAAAAATGTTTTCCAGGCTATTGGAGCCAAATGGCCGGTTTTAGACAAATCTTGTCAAGAAGCGGCTTTTTAAGGCTCTAAAAGAAAAAAATATAGTCATTTTGACCACATTTTTTTCAAACATTTGGTGACCATATGCAGTTCTTTTGACTAAAAAAGGCTTTTGAGACACTTGGAGACCAAAATAGAGTCTTTGTGATCGAAAAAGTTTTTTCAGGCCACAGAATACTAAATACCAAATGGCCGGTTTTAGACAAATCTTGTGTTTAAAAAATCCTGTTTTTTAAGGCTCTAAAAGACAAAAATACAGTCATTTTGACTAATTTTTTCAGACCTCTGGTGACCGAATGCAGTTATTTTGACTACAAAAGTTTTTGTCAGGCCATTGGAGCCCAAATAAAGTTATCTTGTCTAAAACTGGCTTTTTAAGGCTCTAAAAGACAAAAATATAGTCATTTTTACAAAAAAAATGTTCAGACCTTTGGTGACCAAATGCAGTTATTTTGACTACTAAAGTTTTTTTTAGACACTTGGAGACCAAAATAGAGTCATTTTGTGCAAAAAAAATTTTCAGGCCATTGCAGCCCAAATGTCTAAAATCTTGTCTAAAACTGGGTTTTTAAGGCTCTCATTTTGACTAATTTTTTTTCAGACCTTTGGTGACCAAATGCAGTTATGACTAAAGAAAGGCTTTTAAGACACTTGGAGACCAAAATAGAGTCATTTTGACCAAAAAAATATTTTCAGGCCATTGGAGCCCAAATGTCTAAAATCTTGTCTAAAACTGGGTTTTTAAGGCTCTAAAAGACAAAAATATAGTCATTTTGACAAAAAAAATTCAGACCTTTGGTGACCAAATGACTTTTTTGACTACTAAAGTTTTCTTTAGACACTTGGAGACCAAAATAGAGTCATTTTGACCAAAACAATTTTCAGGCCATTGGCGCCCGAATAAAGTTATCTTGTCTAAAACCGGCTTTTTAAGGATTCCAAAAGACAAAACTACAGTAATTTTGACTAAATTTTTTTTCAGACCTTTGGTGACCAAATACAGTTATTTTGACTAAAAAAGGCTTTTAGTCACTTGGAGACCAAAATAGAGTAATTTTGACCAAAAAATCTTTTCAGACCTTTGGAAACAAAATGCAGTAATATTGTCTAAAACTTTAAGACTCTACAAGACTCTTGACTTAAAAAAATTTCAGACCTTTGGTGACCAAATGATGACCAAATATTTTGACTAAAAAGGCATTTTAGACATTTGGAGACCAAAATAGAGTCATTTTGACCAAAACTTTTTTTCAGGCTATTGGAGCCCAAATGGCCGGTTTTAGACAATTCTTGTCAAACCCCGGCTTTTTAAGGCTTCTTAAAGACAAAAATATAGTCATTCTGACGAATTTTTTTCAGACGTTTGGTGACCAAATGCAGTTATTTTGACTAAAAAAGGCTTTTTAGACAGTTGGAGACCAAAATAGAGTCTTTGTGACCGAAAAAGTTTTTTCAGGCCATTGGAGACCAAATGGCTGGTTTTAGACAAATCTTGTCCAAAACCTGCTTTTAAGGCTCTAAAAGACAAATATACAGTCATTTTGACCAACAAAAATGTTTTTCAGGCCATTGGATAAATAAATAAAGTTATCTTGTCTAAAATCGGCTTTTAAGGCTTCTAACAGACAAAAATACAGTAATTTTGACTAAATTTTTTTTTCAGACCTTTATTGTCCAAATGCAGATATTTTGACTAAAAGAGGCTTTTAAGACACTTGGAGACCAAAATAGAGTCATTTTGACAAAAAAAATGTTTTCAGGCCATTGGAGCCCAAATGTCTTTAATATTATCTAAAACCGGCTTTTTAAGGCTCTAATGGACAAAGTACAGTCGTTTTGACTACATCTTTTTTTCAGACCTTCGGTGACCAAATGCAGTTATTTTGACTTAAAATAAAAGTAGAGTAATTTTGACCGAAAGATCTTTTTCATGCCATTGGAGCCCAAATGCGGTTATCTTGTCTAAAACCAGCTTTTTAATGCTCTAAAAGATAAAAATATACAGTCATTTTGACTAAATTTTTTCTATCAGACCTTTGGTGACCAAATGCCGTTATTTTGACTAAAAAAGGCTTTTTAGACACGTGGAGACCAAAATAGAGTCATTTTGACCGAAAAAAATATTTTCAGGCTATTGAAGCCCAAATGTCTAAAATCTTTTCTAAAACCGGGTTTTTAAGGCTCTAAAGACAAAGTACAGTCGTTTTGACTACATTTTTTTCAGACCTTCGGTGACCAAATGCAGTTATTTTGACTAAAAAAGGCGTTTTAGACAACTTGGAGAAAAAGATAAAGTAATTTTGACCAAAACATTTTTTCACGCCACTGGAACCAAATTTCTAAAATCTTGTCTAAAACCGGCTTTTTAAGGCTCTAAAAGACAAAAATATAGTCATTTTGACAAAAAAAAAATTCAGACCTTTGGTGACCAAATGCAGTTATTTTGACTACTAAAAGGCTTTTAAGACACTTGGAGACCAAAATAGAGTAATTTTGACCAAGGCTCTCATTTTGACTAATTTTTTTTCAGACCTTTGGTGACCAAATGCAGTTATCATGACTAAAGAAAGGCTTTTAAGACACTTGGAGACCAAAATAGAGTCATTTTGACCAAAAAAATATTTTCAGGCCATTGGAGCCCAAATGTCTAAAATCTTGTCTAAAACTGGGTTTTTAAGGCTCTAAAAGACAAAAATATAGTCATTTTGACAAAAAAAATTCAGGCCTTTGGTGACCAAATGACTTTTTTGACTACTAAAGTTTTCTTTAGACACTTGGAGACCAAAATAGAGTCATTTTGACCAAAACAATTTTCAGGCCATTGGCGCCCGAATAAAGTTATCTTGTCTAAAACCGGCTTTTTAAGGATTCCAAGAGACAAAACTACAGTAATTTTGACTAAATTTTTTTTCAGACCTTTGGTGACCAAATACAGTTATTTTGACTAAAAAAGGCTTTTAGTCACTTGGAGACCAAAATAGAGTAATTTTGACCACAAAATCTTTTCAGACCTTTGGAGACAAAATGCAGTAATATTGTCTAAAACTTTAAGACTCTACAAGACTCTTGACTAAAAAAAATTTCAGACCTTTGGTGACCAAATGATGACCAAATATTTTGACTAAAAAGGCATTTTAGACATTTGGAGACCAAAATAGAGTCATTTTGACCAAAACTTTTTTTCAGGCTATTGGAGCCCAAATGGCCGGTTTTAGACAATTCTCGTCAAACCCCGGCTTTTTAAGGCTTCTTAAAGACAAAAATATAGTCATTCTGACGAATTTTTTTCAGACGTTTGGTGACCAAATGCAGTTATTTTGACTAAAAAAGGCTTTTTAGACAGTTGGAGACCAAAATAGAGTCTTTGTGACCGAAAAAGTTTTTTCAGGCCATTGGAGACCAAATGGCTGGTTTTAGACAAATCTTGTCCAAAACCTGCTTTTAAGGCTCTAAAAGACAAATATACAGTCATTTTGACCAACAAAAATGTTTTTCAGGCCATTGGATAAATAAATAAAGTTATCTTGTCTAAAATCGGCTTTTAAGGCTTCTAACAGACAAAAATACAGTAATTTTGACTAAATTTTTTTTTCAGACCTTTATTGTCCAAATGCAGATATTTTGACTAAAAGAGGCTTTTAAGACACTTGGAGACCAAAATAGAGTCATTTTGACAAAAAAAAATGTTTTCAGGCCATTGGAGCCCAAATGTCTTTAATATTATCTAAAACCGGCTTTTTAAGGCTCTAATGGACAAAGTACAGTCGTTTTGACTACATCTTTTTTTCAGACCTTCGGTGACCAAATGCAGTTATTTTGACTTAAAATAAAAATAGAGTAATTTTGACCGAAAGATCTTTTTCATGCCATTGGAGCCCAAATGCGGTTATCTTGTCTAAAACCAGCTTTTTAATGCTCTAAAAGATAAAAATATACAGTCATTTTGACTAAATTTTTTCTATCAGACCTTTGGTGACCAAATGCCGTTATTTTGACTAAAAAAGGCTTTTTAGACACGTGGAGACCAAAATAGAGTCATTTTGACCGAAAAAAATATTTTTAGGCTATTGAAGCCCAAATGTCTAAAATCTTTTCTAAAACCGGGTTTTTAAGGCTCTAAAGACAAAGTACAGTCGTTTTGACTACATTTTTTTCAGACCTTCGGTGACCAAATGCAGTTATTTTGACTAAAAAAGGCGTTTTAGACAACTTGGAGAAAAAGATAAAGTAATTTTGACCAAAACATTTTTTCACGCCACTGGAACCAAATTTCTAAAATCTTGTCTAAAACCGGCTTTTTAAGGCTCTAAAAGACAAAAATATAGTCATTTTGACAAAAAAAAAATTCAGACCTTTGGTGACCAAATGCAGTTATTTTGACTACTAAAAGGCTTTTAAGACACTTGGAGACCAAAATAGAGTAATTTTGACCAAAAAAATATTTCCAGGCCATTGGAGCCCAAATGTCTAAAATTGTATCTAAAACCGGCTTTTTCAGGCCATTGGAGAGCAAAATGCAGCTATCTTGACTAAAACCGGCTTTTTAAGACTCTATAATAAAAAATACAGGAAGTGTCGGCCATACAGGCCCCAGAAATTAGCCCACATGGGTGTTTACCTTCAACCACAGAATACTACGTTCTTAGCTGCCAGTTAAACCCATGTGGGCTATTTTTTGGGGCCTATACAGGCCGACACTTACTTTTGTACCCTGTGAATGCCTAATCTACCTTCAGCCACCAAATACTACGTTCTTAGCTGTCAGGCTAATTTTGGGGACATTTATGGCCGACACTTACTTCTGTATCCTGTGAATGCCTAGTGTACCGTTAGCCACAGAATACAGTCATTTTGACTAAAAAAACTTTGTCAGACCTTTGGTGACTTAATGCAGTTTTTTTGACTAAAAAAGGCTTTTTTAGACACTTAAAGACCAAAATAGAGTCATTTTGACCAAAAAAATGTTTTCAGGCCATTGGAGCCAAATGTCTAAAATCTTGTCTAAAACTGGGTTTTAAAGGCTTTAAAAGAAAAAAATATAGTCATTTTGATAAAAAAAAATGTTCAGACCTTTGGTGATCAAATGCAGTTATTTTGACTACTTAAGTTTTTTTAGACACTTGGGTACCAAAATAGAGTCATTTTGACCAAAAAAATATTTTCAGGCCTTTGGAGCCCAAATGTCTAAAATCTTGTCTAAACCCGGCTTTTTGAGGCTCTACTCTAAAAGAGCTAAATAGTCATTTTGACCAGAAAAAATTTTCAGACCATTGGAGACAAAATGCAGTAATCTTGTCTAAAACCGGCTTTTTAAGACTCTAACAGACAAAAAAATAGTCATTTTGACTAAAAATTTTTTTTAGACCTTTGGAGATCAAATGCAGTTATTTTGACTAAGAAAGGCTTTTGAGACACTTGGAGACCAAAATAGAGTCATTTTGACCAAAAAAATATTTTCAGGCCATTGGAGCCCAAATGTCTAAAATCTTGTCTAAAACCAGCTTTTTAAGGCTCCAAAAGAAAAATATACAGTCATTTTGAGCAAAAAAAATTTCAGGCCATTGGAGCCCGAATAAAGTTATCTTGTCTAAAACCGGCTTTTTAACAATTCCAAAAGACAAAAATACAGTAATTTTGCCTAAATTTTCACTTGGAGAGCAAAATAGAGTAATTTTGACCAAAAAATCTTTTCAGACCTTTGGAGACAAAATGCAGTAATCTTGTCTAAAACCGACTTTTTAAGACTCTAAAAGACAAAAAAATTTCAGACCTTTGTTGACCAAATGATGACCAAATATTTTGACTAAAAAGGCATTTTAGACTTTTGGAGACCAAACTAGAGTTCTTTTGCCCAAAACTTTTTTTCAGGCTATTGGAACCCAAATGGCCGGTTTTAGACAAATCTTTTCAAACTCCGGCTTTTTAAGACCAAAACAGAGTCATTTTGACCAAAACAATTTTCAGGCCATTGGAGCCCGAATAAAGTTATCTTGTCTAAAACCGGCTTTTTAAGGATTCCAAAAGACAAAAATACAGTAATTTTGACTAAATTTTTTTTCAGACCTTTGGTGACCAAATGCAGTTATTTTGACTAAAAAAAAGGCATTTGAGACACTTGGAAAATAGAGTCTTTGTGACCGAAAAAGTTTTTTCAGGCCATTGGAGACCAAATGGCCGGTTTTAGACAAATCTTGTCTAAAACCTGCTTTTAAGGCTCTAAAAGCAAAATATACAGTCATTTGGACCAACAAAAGTGTTTTTCAGGCCATTGGAGCCCAAATAAAGTTATCTTGTCTAAAATCGGCAAATAAGGCTTCTAACAGACAAAAATACAGTAATTTTGACTAAAAAAATTTTTCAGACCTTTATTGTCCAAATGCAGATATTTTGACTAAAATAGGCTTTTAAGACACTTGGAGACCAAAATAAAGTCATTTTGACCAAAAAATGTTTTCAGGCCATTGGAGCCCAAATGTCTAAAATTTTATCTAAAACCGGCTTTTTAAGGCTCTAATAGACAAAAATATAGTCATTTTGACAAAAAAATGTTCAGACCTTTGGTGACCAAATGCAGTTATTTTGACTTAAAAAGGATTTATAAACACTTGGAGACCAAAATAGAGTAATTTTGACCGAAAGATCCTTTTCAGGCCATTGGAGCCCAAATGCAGTTATCTTGTCTAAAACCAGCTTTTTAATGCTCTAAAAGATAAAAATACAGTCATTTTGACTAATTTTTTTTTATCAGACCTTTGGTGACCAAATGCAGTTATTTTGACTAAAAAAGGCTTTTTAGACTCGTGAAGACCAAAATAGAGTCATTTTGACCGAAAAAAATATTTTCAGGCTATTGAAGCCCAAATGTCTAAAACCGGGTTTTTAAGGCTCTAAAGACAAAGTACAGTCGTTTTGACTACATCTTTTTTCAGACCTTCGGTGATCAAATGCAGTTATTTTGACTTTTGGAGAAAAAGATAAAGTAATTTTGACCAAAACATTTTTTCACGCCACTGGAACCAAATTTCTAAAATCTTGTCTAAAACCGGCTTTTTAAGACTCTAAAAGACAAAAAAATAGTCATTTTGACTAAAAAATTTTGTCAGACCTTTGGTGACCAAATGCAGTTATTTTGACTAAAAAAGGCTTTTTAGACAATTGGAGACCAAAATACAGTCATTTTGACCCCAAAAAATTTCACACCATTGGAATCAAAATGCAGTAATCTTGTCTAAAACCGGCTTTTTAAGACTCTAAAAGACAAAAATATAGTCATTTTGACTAAAAATTTTTTTAGACCTTTGGTGACCAAATGCAGTTATTTTGACTAAGAAAGGCTTTTGAGACACTTGGAGACCAAAATAGAGTCATTTTGACCAAAAAAATATTTTCAGGCCATTGGAGCCCAAATGTCTAAAATCTTGTCTAAAACCGGCTTTTTAAGGCTCCAAAAGACAAATATACAGTCATTTTGACCAAAAAAATTTTTCCAGGCCATTGGAGCCCAAATGACCGGTTTAAGACAAATCTTGTCAAAACCCACCTTTTTAAGGCTCTAAAAAGACAAAAAAATTGTCATTTTGACTAAATTGTTTTCAGACCTTTGGTTAACAAATGCAGTTATTTTGACTTAAAAAGACTTTTTAGACACTTGGAGACCAAAACATACAGTCATTTTGACTAAAAAAACAATTTCAGACCTTTGTCCCCAAGTGCAGCTATTTTGACTAAAAAAGGCTTTTTAGACACTTGGAGACCAAAATAGAGTCATTTTGACCAAGACAATTTTCAGGCCGTTGGAGCCCAAATGCAGTTATCTTGTCTAAAACCGGCTTTTTAATACTCTAAAAGACAAAAATACATTAATTTTGACAAAAAAATTTCAAACCTTGTGATGTTCAGAAGGGAAGGGAGAGAGGACACGTGTTATGTTCAGCAGGACAGGGAGAGAGGACACATGTGTGATGTTCAGCAGGACAGGGAGAGAGGACACATGTGTGATGATCTGCAGGGCAGGGAGAGAGGACACATGTGTGATGATCTGCAGGGCAGGGAGAGAGCACACATGTGTGATGATCTGCAGGGCAGGTATAGAGGACACATGTGTTATGATCTGCAGGGCAGGGAGAGAGGACACACGTGTGATGTTCTGCAGAGCTGGGAAAGGGGAGACAGGTGTGATGTTCTGCAGTGGGGGACAGATGTGATGTTCTGCAGGGAGAGGAGAGACAGGTATGATGTTCTGCAGGGCTAGAGGCAGGTGTGATGGTCTGCAGGGCTGAAGACAGGTGTGAGGGCCTGCAGAGCTGAAGACAGGTGTGGTGTTATGTGACAGGTGCACTGTTCTGCAGGACTGTAGACAGCTGTGATGTTCTGCAGGGCTGAAGACCTGTGTGATGCTCTGCAGGGCTTGGAGACATGTGAGCTGCTCTGCAGGGCTGGACACATGTGTGATGCTCTGCAGGGCTGGAGACATGTGTGATGCTCTGCAGGGCTGGACACATGTGTGAGGCTCTGCAAGGCTGGAGACAGGTGTGATGCTCTTTAAGGCTGGAGACAGGTGTGATGTTCTGCAAGGCTGAAGACAGTGAGTGGTAATAATATTCTGTAACCTTTAGCAACCAATCAGCGATTGGTAATAAGGACTACCCTCTAGCAACCAATGGGTGAGCGTTAATGATAAGCAGTGACCTCTAGCAACCAATGGGTGAGCGGTAATAATGTGTAGTAATGTCTAGCAACCAATCAGTGAGTGCGGACCATTTCTTTGTTTACATTAATTAAGTTTTTTTTAGATAAGTCTATGTGTGTGTTGTTTTTTTGAGATATGTCTATGTGCTATGGGATGTTGGGGGTGCAGAGTGAAATTGCAAAGGGGGAGGGGCAGGGGGCCCAAAGAAAAAGTTTGCCCATGGTCCAATCAATAATAAAGATGGCCCTGGCACCTGGTATTCCCAGGCGGTCTCCCATCCAGGTACAGGCCCGACTCTGCTTAGCTTCCGAGATCAGACGAGATCGGGGACACGTCCAGGGTGATGTGGCCGTAGGCGATCACCACTGCCACCCTCGACCCCTTTGAACTTGGCCATGGAAAAATGGCACCTCAGGAGAAAAAAAAAGAAAGCAAACGAATAAAGGAAAAGCCTAAAGCACCTGGTATTCCAAGGCGGTCTCCCATCCAGGTACTAACCAGGCCCGACCCTGCTTAGCTTCCGAGATCAGACAAAATCGGCGCGTTCAGGGTGATGTGGCCGTAGGCGATCACCACTGCCACCCTCGACCCCTTTGAACTTGGCCATGGCAAGATTGCACCTCAGGAGAAACAAAAAGAAAGCCAACGAATAAAGGAAAAGCCAAAAGCCTACAGCACCAGGTATTCCCAGGCTGTAGCAGAATGGACACTGAGAGTGTGGCTTGTGTTGAAAGAATAACCATAATATTACTGAACAGTGTCCCTGAGGGAATATATAAAGATATATTGCAGATTGCTAGAATATGGCAGCAGTGTTTCATAGACCACTGCTAGTGGGGTGGGGTTTGTTATTGTGAATACCTGCATTCCATTGTCCTATTGTTCCTGTCTGCCTTGTAAGCATATTTTGTGTGTTTGTGTGGAATGACTAGAAGAGGGAGGGGGTTTTGGCAGAGTGTAGATCTCTTGTGTTTTCAATAAACAAGGCATTCTGAGTTGACTCCCAGCCTATGTGTCGTCTAGTTCATGGGAGGGAAGGATTGTATAACACTACCTGGATTGTTGCATGCTGTACTTGCCTAGTTGGATTATTACCTGTTTTTCGGTCTACCATTGGAGCCAATTTAGATTAAACTACTCCTCTACACAGGCGGTATCCCATCCAGGAACTAACCAGCCCTGACCCTGCTAAGCTTCCGAGATCAGACGAGTTTGGGCGTGTTCAGGGTGATGTGGCAATATGCAATCATCACAGCCACCCTCGACCCCTTTGAACTTGGCCATGACAAGATGGCACCTCAGGAGAAACAAAAAGAAAGCCAACGAATAAAGGAAAAGCCAAAAGCTTACAGCACCTGGTATTCCCAGGCCGTGTCCCATCCAGGTACTAACCAAGCCCGACCCTGCTTAGCTTCGAGATCAGACGAGATCGGGTGCATTCAGGTTGATGTGGCTGTAGGCGATCACCACTGCCACCCTCGACCCCTTTGAACTTGGCCATGGCAAGATGGCACCTCAGGAGAAACAAAAAAAAAAGCCAACGAATAAAGGAAAAGCCAAAAGCCTACAACACCTGGTATTCCCAGGCGGTCTCCCATCCAGGTACTAACCAGGCCTGACCCTGCTTAGCTTCCGAGATCAGATGAAATTGAGCGCGTTCAAGGTGATGTGGCCGTAGGCAATCACCATTGCCACCCTCGACCCCTTTGAACTTGGCCATGGCAAGATGGCACCTCAGGAGAAACAAAAATAAAGCCAACAAATAAAGGAAAAGACAAAAGCCTACAGCACCTGGTATTCCCAGGCTGTAGCAGAATGGACACTGAGAGTGTGGCTTGTATTGAAAGAATGACCATAATATTACTGAACAGTGTCCCTGAGGAAATATATAAAGATATATTGCAGATTGCTAGAATATGGCAGCAGTGTTTCATAGACCCCTGCTAGTGGGGTGGGGTTTGTTATTGTGAATACCTGCATTCCATTGTCCTATTGTTCCTGTCTGCCTTGTAAGCATATTATGGGATGTGTGTTTGTGTGGAATGACTCGAAGAGGGAGGGGGTTTTGGCAGAGTGTAGATCTCTTGTGTTTTCAATAAACAAGGCATTCTGAGTTGACTCCCAGCCTATGTGTCGTCTAGTTATTGGGAGGAAAGGATTGTATAACACTACCTGGATTGTTGCATGCTGTACTTGCCTAGTTGGATTATTACCTGTTTTTCTGCCTACCTGTAGAGCCAATTTAGATTAAACTACTCCTCCACTACACAGGCGGTCTCCCATCCAGGAACTAACGAGGCCCAACCCTGCTTAGCTTTTGAGATCAGACAAGATCGGGCATGTTCAGGTTGATGTAGTCATAGGCAATCACCACAGCCACCCTCGACCCCTTTGAACTTGGCCATGGCAAGATGGCACCTCAGGAGAAACAAAAAGAAAGCCAACGAATAAAGGAAAAGCCAAAAGCCTACAGCACCAGGTATCCCCAGGCGGTCTGCCATCCAGGTACTAACCAGGCCCGACCCTGCTTAGCTTCCGAGATCAGACGAGATTGTGCACGTTCAGGGTGATGTGGCCGTAGGCGATCACCACTGCCACCCTTGACCCCTTTGAACTTGGCCATGGCAAGATGGCACCTCAGGAGAAACAAAAAGAAAGCCAACGAATAAAAGGAAAAGCCAAAAGCCTACAGAAACTGGTATTCCCAGGCGGTCTCCTATCCAGGTACTAACCAGGGACGACCCTGCTTAGCTTCCAAGATCAGACGAGATCGAGCACGTTCAGGGTGATGTGGCCGTAGGCGATCACCACTGCCACCCTCGACCCCTTTGAACTTGGCCATGGCAAGATGGCACCTCAGGAGAAACAAAAAGAAAGCCAACGAATGAAGGAAAAGCCAAAAGCCTACAGCACCTGGTATTCCCAGGCACTCTCCCATCCAGGTACTAACCAGGCCCGACCCAACTTAGCTTCCGAGATCAGAAAACACAGACTAGGCCCAGATCACAATTTTTTGTACCCTAAAGGCAGGATGAGTTTTTTTCACCCCAAATAAAAAATAAATTGCGGCATAGTCTGTATCGGTACGTGTGAGATACACCTTTCAAATTTTTTGGGCGCATCTTCCACCGCTGAGGATTGCAGGGCGCTTCAGTTTGCCTCCTGTTCCGAACTCCTCCTACTTCTCTTCCTCATCCTCATCCTGACTTTAGGGTACAAAAAATTGTAATCGGGGCTTAGTCTGTGTTTGTACGTGTGAGATACAACCGTTTTATAAAATTTTTTCTATTCTGTTATTCAATATACACCCTTATGGTGTAAAAAAAACTTAAATTGCAGCATAATCTGTATCGGTACGTGTGAGATACACCTTTCAAATTTTTTGGGTGCATCTTCCACCGCCGAGGATTGCAGGGCGCTTCAGTTTGCCTCCTGTTCCGAACTCCTCCTACTCCTCTTCCTCATCCTGCATTTAGGGTACAAAAAATTGTAATCGGGGCTTAGTCTGTGTTTGTACGTGTGAGATACACCGTTTTATAAAAAAATTTCTATTCTGCTATTCAATATACACCCTTTTGGGGTGAAAAGAATTAAATTGCGGCATAGTCTGTATCGGTACATGTGAGATACACCTTTTTATATACTTTTTTTCTATTCCGCTATTCAATATACACCCTTTTTGGGGTGAAAAAAATAAAATTGCGGCATAGTCTGTTTTGGTACATGTGAGATAAACCTTTTTATATACTTTTTTCTATTCCGCTATTCAATATACACCCTTTTGGGGTAAAAAACATTAAATTGCGCCATAGTCTGTATCGGTACGTGTGAGATACACCTTTCAATTTTTTTGGGCGCATCTTCCACCGCCGAGGATTGCAGGGCGCTTCAGTTTGCCTCCTGTTCCGAACTCCTCCTACTCCTCTTCCTCCTCCTCATCCTGCCTTTAGGGTGCAAAAAATTGTAATCGGGGCCTACTCTGTGTTTGTACGTGTGAGATAAACCGTTTTATAAAAAAATTCTATTCCGCCATTCAATATACACCCTTTTGAAAAAAATTAAATTGCGGCATAGTCTTTATCTGTAAGTGTGAGATACAACTTTCAAATTTTTGGGCGCATCTTCCAATGCCGAGGATTGCAGGGCGCTTCAGTTTGCCTCCTGTTCCAAACTCCTCCTACTCCTCTTCCTCATCCTCATCCTGGCTTTAGGGTACAAAAAATTGTAATCGGGGCCTAGTCTGTGTATGTACGTGTGAGAAACACCGTTTTATTAAAAAATGTTCTATTCTGCTATTTAATATACACCCTTTTGGTGTAAAAAAAATTAAATTGCGGCATAGTCTGTATCGGTACGTGTGAGATACACCTTTCAACATTTTTTGGGCACATCTTCCACTGCCGAGGATTGCAGGGTGCTTCAGTTTGCCTCCTGTTCTGAACTCCTCCTACTCCTCATCCTCATCCTGACTTTAGGGTACAAAAAATTGTAGTCAGGGCCTAGTCTGTGTTTGTACGTGTGAGATACACAGTTTTATAATAACATTTCTATTCTGCTATTCAATATACACCCTTTTGGGGTGAAAAAAATGAAATTGCGGCATAGTCCGTATCGGTACATGTGAGATACACCTTTTTATATACTTTTTTCTATTCCGCTATTCAATATACACCCTGTTGAAAAAAATTAAATTGCGGCATAGTCTTTATCGGTACGTGTGAGATACACCTTTCAAATTTTTTGGGCGCAACTTCCACCGCCGAGGATTGCAGGGCGCTTCAGTTTGCCTCCTGTTCCGAACTCCTCCTACTCCTCTTCCTCATCCTCATCCTGCCTTTAGGGTACAAAATATTGTAATCAGGGCCTAGTCTGTGTTTGTACATGTGAGATAAACCGTTTTATAAATTTTTTTCTGTTCTGCTATCCAATATACACCCTTTTGGGATGAAAAAAATTAAATTGCGACATAGTCTGTATCGGTACGTGTGAGAGACACCTTTTTATATACTTTTTTCTATTCCGCTATTCAATATACACCCTTTTGGGGTAAAAAAAATTAAATTGCAGCATAGTCTGTATTGGTATGTGTGAGATACACCTTTCAAAATTTTTTGGGCACATCTTCCACTGCCGAGGATTGCAGGGTGCTTCAGTTTGCCTCCTGTTCTGAACTCCTCCTACTCCTCATCCTCATCCTGACTTTAGGGTACAAAAAATTGTAATCAGGGCCTAGTCTGTGTTTGTACGTGTGAGATACACAGTTTTATAATAACATTTCTATTCTGCTATTCAATATACACCCTTTTGGGGTGAAAAAAATGAAATTGCGGCATAGTCCGTATCGGTACATGTGAGATACACCTTTTTATATCCTTTTTTCTATTCCGCTATTCAATATACACCCTGTTGAAAAAAATTTAATTGCGGCATAGTCTTTATCGGTACGTGTGAGATACACCTTTCAAATTTTTTGGGCGCAACTTCCACCACCGAGGATTGCAGGGCGCTTCAGTTTGCCTCCTGTTCCGAACTCCTCCTACTCCTCTTCCTCATCCTCATCCTGCCTTTAGGGTACAAAATATTGTAATCAGGGCCTAGTCTGTGTTTGTACATGTGAGATAAACCGTTTTATAAAATTTTTTCTATTCTGCTATCCAATATACACCCTTTTGGGATGAAAAAAATTAAATTGCGACATAGTCTGTATCGGTACGTGTGAGATACACCTTTTTATATACTTTTTTCTATTCCGCTATTCAATATACACCCTTTTGGGGTAAAAAAATTAAATTGCAGCATAGTCTGTAACGGTACGTGTGAGATAGACCTTTTTATATACTTTTTTCTATTCAGCTATTTAATATACACCCTTTTGGGGTAAAAAATAAATAAATTGCGGCATAGTCTGTATCGGTACGTGTGAGATACACCTTTCAAATTTTTTGGGTGCATCTTCCACCGCCGAGGATTGAAGGGCGCTTCAGTTTGCCTTCTTTTCCGAACTCCTCCTACTCCTCTTCCTCATCCTCATCCTGCCTTTAGGGCACAAAAAATTGTAATCGGGGCCTAGTCTGTGTTTGTACGTGTGAGATAAACGTTTTATGAAATTTTTTCTATTCCACTATTCAATATACACCCTTTTGGGGTAAAAAAACTTAAATTGCAGCATAGTCTGTATCGGTACGTGTGAGATAGACCTTCTTATATACTTTTTTCTATTCCGCTATTCAATATACACCATTTTGGGGTAAAAAAATTAAATTGCGGCATAGTCTGTATCGGTACGTGTGAGATAGACCTGCTTATATACTTTTTTCTATTCCGCTATTCAATATACACCATTTTGGGGTAAAAAAATAAATTGCGGCATAGTCTGTATCGGTACGTGTGAGATACACCTTTCAAATTTTTTGGGCGCATCTTCCACTGACGAGGATTGCAGGGCGCTTCAGTTTGTCTCCTGTTCCGAACTCCTCCTATTCCTCTTCCTCCTCCTCATCCTGACTTTAGGGTACAAAAAATTGTAATCGGGGCCTAGTCTGTGTTTGTACGTGTGAGATACACAGTTTTATGAAAAAATTCTATTCTGCTATTCAATATACACCCATTTGGGGTGAAAAAAATTAAATTGCGCCATTGTCTGTATTGGTACATGTGAGATACACCTTTTTATATACCTTTTTCTATTCCGCTATTCAATATACACCCTTTTGGGGTGAAAAAAATTAAATTGCGGCATAGTCTGTATCGGTACATGTGAGATACACCTTTTTATATACCTTTTCTATTCCCCTATTCAATATACACCCTTTTGGGGTGAAAAAAATTAAATTGCGGCATAGTCTGTATAGGTACATGTGAGATACACCTTTTATATACTTTTTTCTATTCCGCTATTCAATATACACCCTTTTGGGGTAAAAAAATAAATTGCGGCATAGCCTGTATCGGTAGGTGTGAGATAGACCTTTTTATATACTTTTTTCTATTCCGCTATTCAATATACACCCTTTTGGTTAAAAAAAAATTAAATTGCGGCATAGTCTGTATCGGAACATGTGAGATACACCTTTTTATATACTTTTTTCTATTCCGCTATTCAATATACACCCTTTTGGGGTAAAAAACAATTAAATTGCGGCATAGTCTGTATCGGTACGTGTGAGATAGACCTTCTTATATACTTTTTTCTATTCCGCTATTTAATATATACCCTTTTGGGGTAAAAAAATTAAATTGCGGCATAGTCTGTATCGGTATGTGTGAGGTACAACTTTCGCATTTTTTTGGGCGCATCTTCCACTGCCTAGGATTGCAGGGCGCTTCAGTTTTCCTCTTGTTCTGAACTCCTCCTACTCCTCTTCCTCATCCTCATCCTGACTTTAAGGTACAAAAAATTGTAATCGGGGCCTATTCTGTGTTTGTACATGTGAGATACACCGTTTTATAAAAAAATTTCTATTCTGCTATTTAATATACACCCTTTTGGTGTAAAAAAAATTAAATTGCGGCATAGTCTGTATCGGTACGTGTGAGATACACCTTTCAAATTTTTTGGGCGCATCTTCCACTGCCGAGGATTGCAGGGCGCTTCAGTTTGCCTCCTGTTCCGAACTCCTCCTACTTCTCTTCCTCATCCTCATCCTGACTTTAGGGTACAAAAAATTGTAATCGGGGCCTAGTCTGTGTTTGTACGTGTGAGAAACACAGTTTTATAAAAAAATTCTATTCTGCAATTCAATATACACCCTTTTGGAGTGAAAAAAATGAAATTGCGGCATAGTCTGTATCGGTACATGTGAGATACACCTTTTTATATACTTTTTTCTATTCCGCTATTCAATATACACCCATTTGGGGTGAAAAAAATTAAATTGCGGCATAGTCTTTACCGTTTTATAAAAAAATGTTCTATTCTGCTATTTAATATACACCCTTTTGGTGTAAAAAAAATTAAATTGCGGCATAGTCTTTATCGGTACGTGTGAGATACACCTTTCAAATTTTTTGGGCGCAACTTCCACCGCCTAGGATTGCAGGGCGCTTCAGTTTGCCTCCTGTTCTGAACTCCTCCTACTCCTCTTCCTCATCCTCATCCTGCCTTTAGGGTACAAAATATTGTAATCAGGGCCTAGTCTGTGTTTGTACATGTGAGATAAACCGTTTTATAAATTTTTTCTATTCTGCTATCCAATATACACCCTTTTGGGATGAAAAAAATTAAATTGCGACATAGTCTGTATCGGTACATGTGAGATACACCTTTTTATATACTTTTTTCTATTCCGCTATTCAATATACACCCATTTGGGGTGAGAAAAATTAAATTGCGGCATAGTCTTTATCGGTACATGTGAGATACACCTTTTTATATACTTTTTTTCTATTCCGCTATTAAATATACACCCTTTTAAGGTAAAAAAAATTAAATTGCGGCATAGTCTGTATCGGTACGTGTGAGATACACCTTTGAATTTTTTTGGGTGCATCTTCCACCGCCAAGGATTGCAGGGCGCTACAGTTTGCCTCCTGTTCCGAACTCCTCTTCCTCCTCTTCCTCATCCTCATCCTGACTTTAAGGTACAAAAAATTGTAATCGGGGCCTATTCTGTGTTTGTACATGTGAGATACACCGTTTTATAAATTTTTTTCTATTCTGCTATTCAATATACACCCTTATGGGGTAAAAAAATTAAATTGCGGCATAGTCTGTATCGGTATGTGTGAGGTACAACTTTCGCATTTTTTTGGGCGCATCTTCCACTGCCGAGGATTGCAGGGCGCTTCAGTTTGCCTCTTGTTCTGAACTCCTCCTACTCCTCTTCCTCATCCTCATCCTGACTTTAAGGTACAAAAAATTGTAATCGGGGCCTATTCTGTGTTTGTACATGTGAGATACACCGTTTTATAAAAAAATTTCTATTCTGCTATTTAATATACACCCTTTTGGTGTAAAAAAAATTAAATTGCGGCATAGTCTGTATCGGTACGTGTGAGATACACCTTTCAAATTTTTTGGGCGTATCTTCCACTGCCGAGGATTGCAGGGCGCTTCAGTTTGCCTCCTGTTCCGAACTCCTCCTACTCCTCTTCCTCATCCTCATCCTGACTTTAGGGTACAAAAAATTGTAATCGGGGCCTAGTCTGTGTTTGTACGTGTGAGATACACAGTTTTATAAAAAAATTCTATTCTGCAATTCAATATACACCCTTTTGGAGTGAAAAAAATGAAATTGCGGCATAGTCTGTATCGGTACATGTGAGATACACCTTTTTATATACTTTTTTCTTTTCCGCTATTCAATATACACCCATTTGGGGTGAAAAAAATTAAATTGCGGCATAGTCTTTATCGGTACATGTGAGATACACCTTTTTATATACTTTTTTTCTATTCCGCTATTAAATATACACCCTTTTGGGGTAAAAAAATTAAATTGCGGCATAGTCTGTATCGGTACGTGTGAGATACACCTTTAAATTTTTTTGGGTGCATCTTCCACCGCCAAGGATTGCAGGGCGCTACAGTTTGCCTCCTGTTCCGAACTCCTCTTCCTCCTCTTCCTCATCCTCATCCTGACTTTAAGGTACAAAAAATTGTAATCGGGGCCTATTCTGTGTTTGTACATGTGAGATACACCGTTTTATACATTTTTTTCTATTCTGCTATTCAATATACACCCTTATGGTGTAAAAAAAACATAAATTGCAGCATAATCTGTATCGGTACGTGTGAGATACACCTTTCAAATTTTTTGGGTGCATCTTCCACCGCCAAGGATTGCAGGGCGCTTCAGTTTGCCTCCTGTTCCGAACTCCTCCTACTCCTCTTCCTCATCCTGCATTTAGGGTACAAAAAATTGTAATCGGGGCTTAGTCTGTGTTTGTACATGTGAGATACACCGTTTTATAAAAAATTTTCTATTCTGCTATTCAATATACACCCTTTTGGGGTGAAAAAAATTAAATTGCGGTATAGTCTGTATCGGTACATGTGAGATACACCTTTTTATATACTTTTTATTATTCCGCTATTCAATATACACCCTTTTTGGGGTGAAAAAAATAAAATTGCGGCATAGTCTGTATCGGTACATGTGAGATACACCTTTTTATAAACTTTTTTCTATTCCGTTATTCAATATACACCCTGTTGAAAAAAATTAAATTGCGGCATAGTCTTTATCGGTACGTGTGAGATACACCTTTCAAATTTTTTATATACTTTTTTCTATTCCGCTATTCAATATACACCCTTTTGGGGTAAAAAAATTAAATTGCGCCATAGTCGTATTTTTTGACTTTAGGGTACAAAAAATTGTAATCAGGGCCTAATCTGTGTTTGTACGTGTGAGATACACAGTTTTATAATAACATTTCTATTCTGCTATTCAATATACACCCTTTTGAGGTGAAAAAAATGAAATTGCGGCATAGTCCGTATCGGTACATGTGAGATACACCTTTTTATATACTTTTTTCTATTCTGCTATTTAATATACACCCTTTTGGTGTAAAAAAAATTAAATTGCGGCATAGTCTTTATCGGTACGTGTGAGATACACCTTTCAAATTTTTTGGGCGCAACTTCCACCGCCGAGGATTGCAGGGCGCTTCAGTTTGCCTCCTGTTCCGAACTCCTCCTACTCGTCTTCCTCATCCTCATCCTGCCTTTAGGGTACAAAATATTGTAATCAGGGCCTAGTCTGTGTTTGTACATGTGAGATAAACCGTTTTATAAATTTTTTTCTATTCTGCTATCCAATATACACCCTTTTGGGATGAAAAAAATTAAATTGCGACATAGTCTGTATCGGTACGTGTGAGATACACCTTTTTATATACTTTTTTCTATTCAGCTATTTAATATACATCCTTTTGGGGTAAAAAATAAATAAATTGAGGCATAGTCTGTATCGGTACGTGTGAGATACACCTTTCAAATTTTTTGGGTGCATCTCCCACCGCCGAGGATTGAAGGGCGCTTCAGTTTGCCTCCTTTCCGAACTCCTCCTACTTCTCTTCCTCATCCTCATTCTGCCTTTAGGGCACAAAAAATTGTAATCGGGGCCTAGTCTGTGTTTGTACGTGTGAGATAAACTGTTTTATGAAATTTTTTCTATTCCACTATTCAATATACACCCTTTTGGGGTAAAAAAAACTTAAATTGCGGCATAGTCTGTATCGGTACGTGTGAGATAGACCTTCTTATATACTTTTTTCTATTCCGCTATTCAATATACACCCTTTTGGGGTAAAAAAAATTAAATTGCAGCATAGTCTGTATCTGTACGTGTGAGATACACCTTTCAAATTTTTTGGGCGCATCTTCCACTGCCGAGGATTGCAGGGCGCTTCAGTTTGTCTCCTGTTCCGAACTCCTCCTATTCCACTTCCTCCTCCTCATCCTGACTTTAGGGTACAAAAAATTGTAATCGGGGCCTAGTCTGTGTTTGTACGTGTGAGATACACAGTTTTATAAAAAAAATTATATTCTGCTATTCAATATACACCCTTTTGGGGTGAAAAAAATTAAATTGCGGCATAGTCTGTATCGGTACATATGAGATACACCTTTTTATATACCTTTTTCCCTTCCGCTATTCAATATACACCCTTTTGGGGTGAAAAAAATGAAATTGCGGCATAGTCTGTATCGGTACATGTGAGATACACCTTTTTATATACATTTTTCTATTCCGCTATTCAATATACACCCTGTTGAAAAAAATTAAATTGCGGCATAGTCTTTATCGGTACGTGTGAGATACACCTTTCAAATTTTTTGGGCGCAACTTCCACCGCCGAGGATTGCAGGGCGCTTCAGTTTGACTCCTGTTCCGAACTCCTCCTACTCCTCTTCCTCATCCTCATCCTGCCTTTAGGGTACAAAATATTGTAATCAGGGCCTAGTCTGTGTTTGTACATGTGAGATAAACCGTTTTATAAAATTTTATCTATTCTGCTATCCAATATACACCCTTTTGGGATGAAAAAAATTAAATTGCGACATAGTCTGTATCGGTACGTGTGAGATAGACCTTCTTATATACTTTTTTCTATTCCGCTATTCAATATATACCATTTTGGGGTAAAAAAATTAAATTGCGGCATAGTCTGTATCGGGACGTGTGAGATAGACCTGCTTATATACTTTTTTCTATTCCGCTATTCAATATACACCCTTTTGGGGTAAAAAAATTAAATTGCAGCATAGTCTGTAACTGTACGTGTGAGATACACCTTTCAAATTTTTTGGGCGCATCTTCCACTGCCGAGGATTGCAGGGCGCTTCAGTTTGTCTCCTGTTCTGAACTCCTCCTATTCCTCTTCCTCCTCCTCATCCTGACTTTAGGGTACAAAAAATTGTAATCGGGGCCTAGTCTGTGTTTGTACGTGTGAGATACAGTTTTATAAAAAAATTCTATTCTGCTATTCAATATACACCCTTTTGGGGTGAAAAACATTAAATTGCGCCATTGTCTGTATCGGTACATGTGAGATACACCTTTTTATATACCTTTTTCTATTCCGCTATTCAATATACACCCTTTTGGGGTGAAAAAAATTAAATTGCGGCATAGTCTGTATCGGTACATGTGAGATACACCTTTTTATATACCTTTTTCTATTCCCCTATTCAATATACACCCTTTTGGGGTGAAAAAATTAAATTGCGGCATAGTCTGTATAGGTACATGTGAGATACACCTCTTTATATACTTTTTTCTATTCCGCTATTTAATATACACCCTTTTGGTTAAAAAAAAATTAAATTGCAGCATAGTCTGTATCGGAACATGTGAGATACACCTTTTTATATACTTTTTTCTATTCCGCTATTCAATATACACCTTTTTGGGGTAAAAAACAATTAAATTGCGGCATAGTCTGTATCGGTACGTGTGAGATAGACCTTCTTATATACTTTTTTCTATTCCGCTATTTAATATATACCCTTTTGGGGTAAAAAAATTAAATTGCGGCATAGTCTGTATCGGTATGTGTGAGGTACAACTTTCGCATTTTTTTGGGCGCATCTTCCACTGCCGAGGATTGCAGGGCGCTTCAGTTTGCCTCTTGTTCTGAACTCCTCCTACTCCTCTTCCTCATCCTCTTCCTGACTTTAAGGTACAAAAAATTGTAATCGGGGCCTATTCTGTGTTTGTACATGTGAGATACACCGTTTTATAAAAAAATTTCTATTCTGCTATTTAATATACACCCTTTTGGTGTAAAAAAAAATTAAATTGCGGCATAGTCTGTATCGGTACGTGTGAGATACACCTTTCAAATTTTTTGGGCGCATCTTCCACTGCCGAGGATTGCAGGGCGCTTCAGATTGCCTCCTGTTCCGAACTCCTCCTACTCCTCTTCCTCATAATCATCCTGACTTTAGGGTACAAAAAATTGTAATCGGGGCCTAGTCTGTGTTTGTACGTGTGAGAAACACAGTTTTATAAAAAAATTCTATTCTGCAATTCAATATACACCCTTTTGGAGTGAAAAAAATGAAATTGCGGCATATTCTGTATCGGTACATGTGAGATACACCTTTTTATATACTTTTTTCTATTCCGCTATTCAATATACACCCATTTGGGGTGAAAAAAATTAAATTGCGGCATAGTCTTTATCGGTACATGTGAGATACACCTTTTTATATACTTTTTTTCTATTCCGCTATTAAATATACACCCTTTTGGGGTAAAAAAAATTAAATTGCGGCATAGCCTGTATCGGTAGGTGTGAGATAGACCTTTTTATATACTTTTTTCTATTCCGCTATTACATATACACCCTTTTGGTTAAAAAAAAATTAAATTGCGGCATAGTCTGTATTGGAACATGTGAGATACAGCTTTTTATATACTTTTTTTTATTCCGCTATTCAATATACACCCTTTTGGGGTAAAAAACAATTAAATTGCGGCATAGTCTGTATCGGTACGTGTGAGATAGACCTTCTTATATACTTTTTCTATTCCGCTATTTAATATATACCCTTTTGGGGTAAAAAAATTAAATTGCGGCATAGTCTGTATCGGTATGTGTGAGGTACAACTTTCGCATTTTTTTGGGCGCATCTTCCACTGCCGAGGATTGCAGGGCGCTTCAGTTTGCCTCTTGTTCTGAACTCCTCCTACTCCTCTTCCTCATCCTCATCCTGACTTTAAGGTACAAAAAATTGTAATCGGGGCCTATTCTGTGTTTGTACATGTGAGAAACACCGTTTTATAAAAAAATTCTATTCTGCTATTTAATATACACCCTTTTGGTGTAAAAAAAAATTAAATTGCGGCATAGTCTGTATCGGTACGTGTGAGATACACCTTTCAAATTTTTTGGGCGCATCTTCCACTGCCGAGGATTGCAGGGCGCTTCAGTTTGCCTCCTGTTCTGAACTCCTCCTACTCCTCTTCCTCATCCTCATCCTGACTTTAGGGTACAAAAAATTGTAATCGGGGCCTAGTCTGTGTTTGTACATGTGAGATACACAGTTTTATAAAAAAATTCTATTCTGCAATTCAATATACACCCTTTTGGAGTGAAAAAAAGGAAATTGCGGCATAGTCTGTATCGGTACATGTGAGATACACCTTTTTATATACTTTTTTTCTATTGCGCTATTAAATATACACCCTTTTGGGGTAAAAAAAATTAAATTGCGGCATAGTCTGTATCGGTACGTGTGAGATACACCTTTAAATTATTTTGGGTGCATCTTCCACCGCCAAGGATTGCAGGGCGCTACAGTTTGCCTCCTGTTCCGAACTCCTCTTCCTCCTCTTCCTCATCCTCATCCTGACTTTAAGGTACAAAAAATTGTAATCGGGGCCTATTCTGTGTTTGTACATGTGAGATACACCGTTTTATACATTTTTTTCTATTCTGCTATTCAATATACACTTATGTGGTAAAAAAATTAAATTGCGGCATAGTCTGTATCGGTATGTGTGAGGTACAACTTTCGCATTTTTTGGGCGCATCTTCCACTGCCGAGGATTGCAGGGCGCTTCAGTTTGCCTCTTGTTCTGAACTCCTCCTACTCCTCTTCCTCATCCTCATCCTGATTTTAAGGTACAAAAAATTGTAATCGGGGCCTATTCTGTGTTTGTACATGTGAGATACACCGTTTTATAAAAAAATTTCTATTCTGCTATTTAATATACACCCTTTTGGTGTAAAAAAAAATTAAATTGCGGCATAGTCTGTATCGGTACGTGTGAGATAGACCTTCTTATATACTTTTTTCTATTCAATATACACCCTGTTGAATAAAATTAAATTGCGGCATAGTCTTTATCGGTACGTGTGAGATACACCTTTCAAATTTTTTATATACTTTTTTCTATTCCACTATTCAATATACACCCTTTTGGGGTAAAAAAATTAAATTGCGCCATAGTCGTATTTTTTGACTTTAGGGTACAAAAAATTGTAATCAGGGCCTAGTCTGTGTTTGTACGTGTGAGATACACAGTTTTATAATAACATTTCTATTCTGCTATTCAATATACACCCTTTTGGGGTGAAAAAAATGAAATTGCGGCATAGTCCGTATCGGTACATGTGAGATACACCTTTTTATATACTTTTTTCTATTCCGCTATTCAATATACACCCTTTTGGGGTAAAAAAATTAAATTGCAGCATAGTCTGTATCGGTACGTGTGAGATACACCTTTCAAATTTTTTGGGTGCATCTTCCACCGCCGAGGATTGAAGGGCGCTTCAGTTTGCCTCCTTTTCCGAACTCCTCCTATTCCTCTTCCTCATCCTCATCCTGCCTTTAGGGCACAAAAAATTGTAATTGGGGCCTAGTCTGTGTTTGTACGTGTGAGATAAACTGTTTTATGAAATTTTTTCTATTCCACTATTCAATATACACCCTTTTGGGGTAAAAAAAGTTAAATTGCAGCATAGTCTGTATCGGTACGTGTGATATAGACCTTCTTATATACTTTTTTCTATTCCGCTATTCAATATACACCATTTTGGGGTAAAAAAATTAAATTGCGGCATAGTCTGTATCGGTACGTGTGAGATAGACCTGCTTATATACTTTTTTCTATTCCGCTATTCAATATACACCATTTTGGGGTAAAAAAATTGAATTGCGGCATAGTCTGTATCGGTACGTGTGAGATACACCTTTCAAATTTTTTGGGCGCATCTTCCACTGACGAGGATTGCAGGGCGCTTCAGTTTGTCTCCTGTTCTGAACTCCTCCTATTCCTCTTCCTCCTCCTCATCCTGACTTTAGGGTACAAAAAATTGTAATCGGGGCCTAGTCTGTGTTTGTACGTGTGAGATACACAGTTTTATAAAAAAAATTCTATTCTGCTATTCAATATACACCCTTTTGGGGTGAAAAAAATTAAATTGCGGCATAGTCTGTATCGGTACATGTGAGATACACCTTTTTATATACCTTTTTCTATTCCGCTATTCAATATACACCCTTTTGGGGTGAAAAAAATGAAATTGCGGCATAGTCTGTATCGGTACATGTGAGATACACCTTTTTATATACATTTTTCTATTCCCCTATTCAATATACACCCTGTTGAAAAAAATTAAATTGCGGCATAGTCTTTATCGGTGTGAGATACACCTTTCAAATTTTTTGGGCGCAACTTCCACCGCCGAGGATTGAAGGGCGCTTCAGTTTGCCTCCTTTTCCGAACTCCTCCTATTCCTCTTCCTCATCCTCATCCTGCCTTTAGGGCACAAAAAATTGTAATTGGGGCCTAGTCTGTGTTTGTACGTGTGAGATAAACTGTTTTATGAAATTTTTTCTATTCCACTATTCAATATACACCCTTTTGGGGTAAAAAAAGTTAAATTGCAGCATAGTCTGTATCGGTACGTGTGATATAGACCTTCTTATATACTTTTTTCTATTCCGCTATTCAATATACACCATTTTGGGGTAAAAAAATTAAATTGCGGCATAGTCTGTATCGGTACGTGTGAGATAGACCTGCTTATATACTTTTTTCTATTCCGCTATTCAATATACACCATTTTGGGGTAAAAAAATTAAATTGCGGCATAGTCTGTATCGGTACGTGTGGGATACACCTTTCAAATTTTTTGGGCGCATCTTCCACTGACGAGGATTGCAGGGCGCTTCAGTTTGTCTCCTGTTCCGAACTCCTCCTATTCCTCTTCCTCCTCCTCATCCTGACTTTAGGGTACAAAAAATTGTAATCGGGGCCTAGTCTGTGTTTGTACGTGTGAGATACACAGTTTTATAAAAAAAATTCTATTCTGCTATTCAATATACACCCTTTTGGGGTGAAAAAAATTAAATTGCGGCATAGTCTGTATCGGTACATATGAGATACACCTGTTTATATACCTTTTTCCCTTCCGCTATTCAATATACACCCTTTTGGGGTGAAAAAAATGAAATTGCGGCATAGTCTGTATCGGTACATGTGAGATACACCTTTTTATATACATTTTTCTATTCCGCTATTCAATATACACCCTGTTGAAAAAAATTAAATTGCGGCATAGTCTTTATCGGTACGTGTGAGATACACCTTTCAAATTTTTTGGGCGCAACTTCCACAGCCGAGGATTGCAGGGCGCTTCAGTTTGACTCCTGTTCCGAACTCCTCCTACTCCTCTTCCTCATCCTCATCCTGCCTTTAGGGTACAAAATATTGTAATCAGGGCCTAGTCTGTGTTTGTACATGTGAGATAAACCGTTTTATAAAATTTTATCTATTCTGCTATCCAATATACACCCTTTTGGGATGAAAAAAATTAAATTGCGACATAGTCTGTATCGGTACGTGTGAGATAGACCTTCTTATATACTTTTTTCTATTCCGCTATTCAATATATACCATTTTGGGGTAAAAAAATTAAATTGCGGCATAGTCTGTATCGGTACGTGTGAGATAGACCTGCTTATATACTTTTTTCTATTCCGCTATTCAATATACACCCTTTTGGGGTAAAAAAATTAAATTGCAGCATAGTCTGTAACTGTACGTGTGAGATACACCTTTCAAATTTTTTGGGCGCATCTTCCACTGCCGAGGATTGCAGGGCGCTTCAGTTTGTCTCCTGTTCTGAACTCCTCCTATTCCTCTTCCTCCTCCTCATCCTGACTTTAGGGTACAAAAAATTGTAATCGGGGCCTAGTCTGTGTTTGTACGTGTGAGATACAGTTTTATAAAAAAATTCTATTCTGCTATTCAATATACACCCTTTTGGGGTGAAAAACATTAAATTGCGCCATTGTCTGTATCGGTACATGTGAGATACACCTTTTTATATACCTTTTTCTATTCCGCTATTCAATATACACCCTTTTGGGGTGAAAAAAATTAAATTGCGGCATAGTCTGTATCGGTACATGTGAGATACACCTTTTTATATACCTTTTTCTATTCCCCTATTCAATATACACCCTTTTGGGGTGAAAAAATTAAATTGCGGCATAGTCTGTATAGGTACATGTGAGATACACCTCTTTATATACTTTTTTCTATTCCGCTATTTAATATACACCCTTTTGGTTAAAAAAAAATTAAATTGCAGCATAGTCTGTATCGGAACATGTGAGATACACCTTTTTATATACTTTTTTCTATTCCGCTATTCAATATACACCTTTTTGGGGTAAAAAACAATTAAATTGCGGCATAGTCTGTATCGGTACGTGTGAGATAGACCTTCTTATATACTTTTTTCTATTCCGCTATTTAATATATACCCTTTTGGGGTAAAAAAATTAAATTGCGGCATAGTCTGTATCGGTATGTGTGAGGTACAACTTTCGCATTTTTTTGGGCGCATCTTCCACTGCCGAGGATTGCAGGGCGCTTCAGTTTGCCTCTTGTTCTGAACTCCTCCTACTCCTCTTCCTCATCCTCATCCTGACTTTAAGGTACAAAAAATTGTAATCGGGGCCTATTCTGTGTTTGTACATGTGAGATACACCGTTTTATAAAAAAATTTCTATTCTGCTATTTAATATACACCCTTTTGGTGTAAAAAAAAATTAAATTGCGGCATAGTCTGTATCGGTACGTGTGAGATACACCTTTCAAATTTTTTGGGCGCATCTTCCACTGCCGAGGATTGCAGGGCGCTTCAGATTGCCTCCTGTTCCGAACTCCTCCTACTCCTCTTCCTCATAATCATCCTGACTTTAGGGTACAAAAAATTGTAATCGGGGCCTAGTCTGTGTTTGTACGTGTGAGATACACAGTTTTATAAAAAAATTCTATTCTGCAATTCAATATACACCCTTTTGGAGTGAAAAAAATGAAATTGCGGCATATTCTGTATCGGTACATGTGAGATACACCTTTTTATATACTTTTTTCTATTCCGCTATTCAATATACACCCATTTGGGGTGAAAAAAATTAAATTGCGGCATAGTCTTTATCGGTACATGTGAGATACACCTTTTTATATACTTTTTTTCTATTCCGCTATTAAATATACACCCTTTTGGGGTAAAAAAAATTAAATTGCGGCATAGCCTGTATCGGTAGGTGTGAGATAGACCTTTTTATATACTTTTTTCTATTCCGCTATTACATATACACCCTTTTGGTTAAAAAAAAATTAAATTGCGGCATAGTCTGTATTGGAACATGTGAGATACAGCTTTTTATATACTTTTTTTTATTCCGCTATTCAATATACACCCTTTTGGGGTAAAAAACAATTAAATTGCGGCATAGTCTGTATCGGTACGTGTGAGATAGACCTTCTTATATACTTTTTCTATTCCGCTATTTAATATATACCCTTTTGGGGTAAAAAAATTAAATTGCGGCATAGTCTGTATCGGTATGTGTGAGGTACAACTTTCGCATTTTTTTGGGCGCATCTTCCACTGCCGAGGATTGCAGGGCGCTTCAGTTTGCCTCTTGTTCTGAACTCCTCCTACTCCTCTTCCTCATCCTCATCCTGACTTTAAGGTACAAAAAATTGTAATCGGGGCCTATTCTGTGTTTGTACATGTGAGATACACCGTTTTATAAAAAAATTCTATTCTGCTATTTAATATACACCCTTTTGGTGTAAAAAAAAATTAAATTGCGGCATAGTCTGTATCGGTACGTGTGAGATACACCTTTCAAATTTTTTGGGCGCATCTTCCACTGCCGAGGATTGCAGGGCGCTTCAGTTTGCCTCCTGTTCTGAACTCCTCCTACTCCTCTTCCTCATCCTCATCCTGACTTTAGGGTACAAAAAATTGTAATCGGGGCCTAGTCTGTGTTTGTACGTGTGAGATACACAGTTTTATAAAAAAATTCTATTCTGCAATTCAATATACACCCTTTTGGAGTGAAAAAAAGGAAATTGCGGCATAGTCTGTATCGGTACATGTGAGATACACCTTTTTATATACTTTTTTTCTATTGCGCTATTAAATATACACCCTTTTGGGGTAAAAAAAATTAAATTGCGGCATAGTCTGTATCGGTACGTGTGAGATACACCTTTAAATTATTTTGGGTGCATCTTCCACCGCCAAGGATTGCAGGGCGCTACAGTTTGCCTCCTGTTCCGAACTCCTCTTCCTCCTCTTCCTCATCCTCATCCTGACTTTAAGGTACAAAAAATTGTAATCGGGGCCTATTCTGTGTTTGTACATGTGAGATACACCGTTTTATACATTTTTTTCTATTCTGCTATTCAATATACACTTATGTGGTAAAAAAATTAAATTGCGGCATAGTCTGTATCGGTATGTGTGAGGTACAACTTTCGCATTTTTTGGGCGCATCTTCCACTGCCGAGGATTGCAGGGCGCTTCAGTTTGCCTCTTGTTCTGAACTCCTCCTACTCCTCTTCCTCATCCTCATCCTGATTTTAAGGTACAAAAAATTGTAATCGGGGCCTATTCTGTGTTTGTACATGTGAGATACACCGTTTTATAAAAAAATTTCTATTCTGCTATTTAATATACACCCTTTTGGTGTAAAAAAAAATTAAATTGCGGCATAGTCTGTATCGGTACGTGTGAGATAGACCTTCTTATATACTTTTTTCTATTCAATATACACCCTGTTGAATAAAATTAAATTGCGGCATAGTCTTTATCGGTACGTGTGAGATACACCTTTCAAATTTTTTATATACTTTTTTCTATTCCACTATTCAATATACACCCTTTTGGGGTAAAAAAATTAAATTGCGCCATAGTCGTATTTTTTGACTTTAGGGTACAAAAAATTGTAATCAGGGCCTAGTCTGTGTTTGTACGTGTGAGATACACAGTTTTATAATAACATTTCTATTCTGCTATTCAATATACACCCTTTTGGGGTGAAAAAAATGAAATTGCGGCATAGTCCGTATCGGTACATGTGAGATACACCTTTTTATATACTTTTTTCTATTCCGCTATTCAATATACACCCTTTTGGGGTAAAAAAATTAAATTGCAGCATAGTCTGTATCGGTACGTGTGAGATACACCTTTCAATTTTTTTGGGCGCATCTTCCACCGCCGAGGATTGCAGGGCGCTTCAGTTTGCCTCCTGTTCCGAACTCCTCCTACTCCTCTTCCTCCTCCTCATCCTGCCTTTAGGGTGCAAAAAATTGTAATCGGGGCCTACTCTGTGTTTGTACGTGTGAGATAAACCGTTTTATAAAAAAATTCTATTCCGCCATTCAATATACACCCTTTTGAAAAAAATTAAATTGCGGCATAGTCTTTATCTGTAAGTGTGAGATACAACTTTCAAATTTTTGGGCGCATCTTCCAATGCCGAGGATTGCAGGGCGCTTCAGTTTGCCTCCTGTTCCAAACTCCTCCTACTCCTCTTCCTCATCCTCATCCTGGCTTTAGGGTACAAAAAATTGTAATCGGGGCCTAGTCTGTGTATGTACGTGTGAGAAACACCGTTTTATTAAAAAATGTTCTATTCTGCTATTTAATATACACCCTTTTGGTGTAAAAAAAATTAAATTGCGGCATAGTCTGTATCGGTACGTGTGAGATACACCTTTCAACATTTTTTGGGCACATCTTCCACTGCCGAGGATTGCAGGGTGCTTCAGTTTGCCTCCTGTTCTGAACTCCTCCTACTCCTCATCCTCATCCTGACTTTAGGGTACAAAAAATTGTAGTCAGGGCCTAGTCTGTGTTTGTACGTGTGAGATACACAGTTTTATAATAACATTTCTATTCTGCTATTCAATATACACCCTTTTGGGGTGAAAAAAATGAAATTGCGGCATAGTCCGTATCGGTACATGTGAGATACACCTTTTTATATACTTTTTTCTATTCCGCTATTCAATATACACCCTGTTGAAAAAAATTAAATTGCGGCATAGTCTTTATCGGTACGTGTGAGATACACCTTTCAAATTTTTTATATACTTTTTTCTATTCCGCTATTCAATATACACCCTTTTGGGGTAAAAAAATTAAATTGCGCCATAGTCGTATTTTTTGACTTTAGGGTACAAAAAATTGTAATCAGGGCCTAATCTGTGTTTGTACGTGTGAGATACACAGTTTTATAATAACATTTCTATTCTGCTATTCAATATACACCCTTTTGGGGTGAAAAAAATGAAATTGCGGCATAGTCCGTATCGGTACATGTGAGATACACCTTTTTATATACTTTTTTCTATTCTGCTATTTAATATACACCCTTTTGGTGTAAAAAAAATTAAATTGCGGCATAGTCTTTATCGGTACGTGTGAGATACACCTTTCAAATTTTTTGGGCGCAACTTCCACCGCCGAGGATTGCAGGGCGCTTCAGTTTGCCTCCTGTTCCGAACTCCTCCTACTCGTCTTCCTCATCCTCATCCTGCCTTTAGGGTACAAAATATTGTAATCAGGGCCTAGTCTGTGTTTGTACATGTGAGATAAACCGTTTTATAAATTTTTTTCTATTCTGCTATCCAATATACACCCTTTTGGGATGAAAAAAATTAAATTGCGACATAGTCTGTATCGGTACGTGTGAGATACACCTTTTTATATACTTTTTTCTATTCAGCTATTTAATATACATCCTTTTGGGGTAAAAAATAAATAAATTGAGGCATAGTCTGTATCGGTACGTGTGAGATACACCTTTCAAATTTTTTGGGTGCATCTCCCACCGCCGAGGATTGAAGGGCGCTTCAGTTTGCCTCCTTTCCGAACTCCTCCTACTTCTCTTCCTCATCCTCATTCTGCCTTTAGGGCACAAAAAATTGTAATCGGGGCCTAGTCTGTGTTTGTACGTGTGAGATAAACTGTTTTATGAAATTTTTTCTATTCCACTATTCAATATACACCCTTTTGGGGTAAAAAAAACTTAAATTGCGGCATAGTCTGTATCGGTACGTGTGAGATAGACCTTCTTATATACTTTTTTCTATTCCGCTATTCAATATACACCCTTTTGGGGTAAAAAAAATTAAATTGCAGCATAGTCTGTATCTGTACGTGTGAGATACACCTTTCAAATTTTTTGGGCGCATCTTCCACTGCCGAGGATTGCAGGGCGCTTCAGTTTGTCTCCTGTTCCGAACTCCTCCTATTCCACTTCCTCCTCCTCATCCTGACTTTAGGGTACAAAAAATTGTAATCGGGGCCTAGTCTGTGTTTGTACGTGTGAGATACACAGTTTTATAAAAAAAATTATATTCTGCTATTCAATATACACCCTTTTGGGGTGAAAAAAATTAAATTGCGGCATAGTCTGTATCGGTACATATGAGATACACCTTTTTATATACCTTTTTCCCTTCCGCTATTCAATATACACCCTTTTGGGGTGAAAAAAATGAAATTGCGGCATAGTCTGTATCGGTACATGTGAGATACACCTTTTTATATACATTTTTCTATTCCGCTATTCAATATACACCCTGTTGAAAAAAATTAAATTGCGGCATAGTCTTTATCGGTACGTGTGAGATACACCTTTCAAATTTTTTGGGCGCAACTTCCACCGCCGAGGATTGCAGGGCGCTTCAGTTTGACTCCTGTTCCGAACTCCTCCTACTCCTCTTCCTCATCCTCATCCTGCCTTTAGGGTACAAAATATTGTAATCAGGGCCTAGTCTGTGTTTGTACATGTGAGATAAACCGTTTTATAAAATTTTATCTATTCTGCTATCCAATATACACCCTTTTGGGATGAAAAAAATTAAATTGCGACATAGTCTGTATCGGTACGTGTGAGATAGACCTTCTTATATACTTTTTTCTATTCCGCTATTCAATATATACCATTTTGGGGTAAAAAAATTAAATTGCGGCATAGTCTGTATCGGGACGTGTGAGATAGACCTGCTTATATACTTTTTTCTATTCCGCTATTCAATATACACCCTTTTGGGGTAAAAAAATTAAATTGCAGCATAGTCTGTAACTGTACGTGTGAGATACACCTTTCAAATTTTTTGGGCGCATCTTCCACTGCCGAGGATTGCAGGGCGCTTCAGTTTGTCTCCTGTTCTGAACTCCTCCTATTCCTCTTCCTCCTCCTCATCCTGACTTTAGGGTACAAAAAATTGTAATCGGGGCCTAGTCTGTGTTTGTACGTGTGAGATACAGTTTTATAAAAAAATTCTATTCTGCTATTCAATATACACCCTTTTGGGGTGAAAAACATTAAATTGCGCCATTGTCTGTATCGGTACATGTGAGATACACCTTTTTATATACCTTTTTCTATTCCGCTATTCAATATACACCCTTTTGGGGTGAAAAAAATTAAATTGCGGCATAGTCTGTATCGGTACATGTGAGATACACCTTTTTATATACCTTTTTCTATTCCCCTATTCAATATACACCCTTTTGGGGTGAAAAAATTAAATTGCGGCATAGTCTGTATAGGTACATGTGAGATACACCTCTTTATATACTTTTTTCTATTCCGCTATTTAATATACACCCTTTTGGTTAAAAAAAAATTAAATTGCAGCATAGTCTGTATCGGAACATGTGAGATACACCTTTTTATATACTTTTTTCTATTCCGCTATTCAATATACACCTTTTTGGGGTAAAAAACAATTAAATTGCGGCATAGTCTGTATCGGTACGTGTGAGATAGACCTTCTTATATACTTTTTTCTATTCCGCTATTTAATATATACCCTTTTGGGGTAAAAAAATTAAATTGCGGCATAGTCTGTATCGGTATGTGTGAGGTACAACTTTCGCATTTTTTTGGGCGCATCTTCCACTGCCGAGGATTGCAGGGCGCTTCAGTTTGCCTCTTGTTCTGAACTCCTCCTACTCCTCTTCCTCATCCTCTTCCTGACTTTAAGGTACAAAAAATTGTAATCGGGGCCTATTCTGTGTTTGTACATGTGAGATACACCGTTTTATAAAAAAATTTCTATTCTGCTATTTAATATACACCCTTTTGGTGTAAAAAAAAATTAAATTGCGGCATAGTCTGTATCGGTACGTGTGAGATACACCTTTCAAATTTTTTGGGCGCATCTTCCACTGCCGAGGATTGCAGGGCGCTTCAGATTGCCTCCTGTTCCGAACTCCTCCTACTCCTCTTCCTCATAATCATCCTGACTTTAGGGTACAAAAAATTGTAATCGGGGCCTAGTCTGTGTTTGTACGTGTGAGAAACACAGTTTTATAAAAAAATTCTATTCTGCAATTCAATATACACCCTTTTGGAGTGAAAAAAATGAAATTGCGGCATATTCTGTATCGGTACATGTGAGATACACCTTTTTATATACTTTTTTCTATTCCGCTATTCAATATACACCCATTTGGGGTGAAAAAAATTAAATTGCGGCATAGTCTTTATCGGTACATGTGAGATACACCTTTTTATATACTTTTTTTCTATTCCGCTATTAAATATACACCCTTTTGGGGTAAAAAAAATTAAATTGCGGCATAGCCTGTATCGGTAGGTGTGAGATAGACCTTTTTATATACTTTTTTCTATTCCGCTATTACATATACACCCTTTTGGTTAAAAAAAAATTAAATTGCGGCATAGTCTGTATTGGAACATGTGAGATACAGCTTTTTATATACTTTTTTTTATTCCGCTATTCAATATACACCCTTTTGGGGTAAAAAACAATTAAATTGCGGCATAGTCTGTATCGGTACGTGTGAGATAGACCTTCTTATATACTTTTTCTATTCCGCTATTTAATATATACCCTTTTGGGGTAAAAAAATTAAATTGCGGCATAGTCTGTATCGGTATGTGTGAGGTACAACTTTCGCATTTTTTTGGGCGCATCTTCCACTGCCGAGGATTGCAGGGCGCTTCAGTTTGCCTCTTGTTCTGAACTCCTCCTACTCCTCTTCCTCATCCTCATCCTGACTTTAAGGTACAAAAAATTGTAATCGGGGCCTATTCTGTGTTTGTACATGTGAGAAACACCGTTTTATAAAAAAATTCTATTCTGCTATTTAATATACACCCTTTTGGTGTAAAAAAAAATTAAATTGCGGCATAGTCTGTATCGGTACGTGTGAGATACACCTTTCAAATTTTTTGGGCGCATCTTCCACTGCCGAGGATTGCAGGGCGCTTCAGTTTGCCTCCTGTTCTGAACTCCTCCTACTCCTCTTCCTCATCCTCATCCTGACTTTAGGGTACAAAAAATTGTAATCGGGGCCTAGTCTGTGTTTGTACATGTGAGATACACAGTTTTATAAAAAAATTCTATTCTGCAATTCAATATACACCCTTTTGGAGTGAAAAAAAGGAAATTGCGGCATAGTCTGTATCGGTACATGTGAGATACACCTTTTTATATACTTTTTTTCTATTGCGCTATTAAATATACACCCTTTTGGGGTAAAAAAAATTAAATTGCGGCATAGTCTGTATCGGTACGTGTGAGATACACCTTTAAATTATTTTGGGTGCATCTTCCACCGCCAAGGATTGCAGGGCGCTACAGTTTGCCTCCTGTTCCGAACTCCTCTTCCTCCTCTTCCTCATCCTCATCCTGACTTTAAGGTACAAAAAATTGTAATCGGGGCCTATTCTGTGTTTGTACATGTGAGATACACCGTTTTATACATTTTTTTCTATTCTGCTATTCAATATACACTTATGTGGTAAAAAAATTAAATTGCGGCATAGTCTGTATCGGTATGTGTGAGGTACAACTTTCGCATTTTTTGGGCGCATCTTCCACTGCCGAGGATTGCAGGGCGCTTCAGTTTGCCTCTTGTTCTGAACTCCTCCTACTCCTCTTCCTCATCCTCATCCTGATTTTAAGGTACAAAAAATTGTAATCGGGGCCTATTCTGTGTTTGTACATGTGAGATACACCGTTTTATAAAAAAATTTCTATTCTGCTATTTAATATACACCCTTTTGGTGTAAAAAAAAATTAAATTGCGGCATAGTCTGTATCGGTACGTGTGAGATAGACCTTCTTATATACTTTTTTCTATTCAATATACACCCTGTTGAATAAAATTAAATTGCGGCATAGTCTTTATCGGTACGTGTGAGATACACCTTTCAAATTTTTTATATACTTTTTTCTATTCCACTATTCAATATACACCCTTTTGGGGTAAAAAAATTAAATTGCGCCATAGTCGTATTTTTTGACTTTAGGGTACAAAAAATTGTAATCAGGGCCTAGTCTGTGTTTGTACGTGTGAGATACACAGTTTTATAATAACATTTCTATTCTGCTATTCAATATACACCCTTTTGGGGTGAAAAAAATGAAATTGCGGCATAGTCCGTATCGGTACATGTGAGATACACCTTTTTATATACTTTTTTCTATTCCGCTATTCAATATACACCCTTTTGGGGTAAAAAAATTAAATTGCAGCATAGTCTGTATCGGTACGTGTGAGATACACCTTTCAAATTTTTTGGGTGCATCTTCCACCGCCGAGGATTGAAGGGCGCTTCAGTTTGCCTCCTTTTCCGAACTCCTCCTATTCCTCTTCCTCATCCTCATCCTGCCTTTAGGGCACAAAAAATTGTAATTGGGGCCTAGTCTGTGTTTGTACGTGTGAGATAAACTGTTTTATGAAATTTTTTCTATTCCACTATTCAATATACACCCTTTTGGGGTAAAAAAAGTTAAATTGCAGCATAGTCTGTATCGGTACGTGTGATATAGACCTTCTTATATACTTTTTTCTATTCCGCTATTCAATATACACCATTTTGGGGTAAAAAAATTAAATTGCGGCATAGTCTGTATCGGTACGTGTGAGATAGACCTGCTTATATACTTTTTTCTATTCCGCTATTCAATATACACCATTTTGGGGTAAAAAAATTGAATTGCGGCATAGTCTGTATCGGTACGTGTGAGATACACCTTTCAAATTTTTTGGGCGCATCTTCCACTGACGAGGATTGCAGGGCGCTTCAGTTTGTCTCCTGTTCTGAACTCCTCCTATTCCTCTTCCTCCTCCTCATCCTGACTTTAGGGTACAAAAAATTGTAATCGGGGCCTAGTCTGTGTTTGTACGTGTGAGATACACAGTTTTATAAAAAAAATTCTATTCTGCTATTCAATATACACCCTTTTGGGGTGAAAAAAATTAAATTGCGGCATAGTCTGTATCGGTACATGTGAGATACACCTTTTTATATACCTTTTTCTATTCCGCTATTCAATATACACCCTTTTGGGGTGAAAAAAATGAAATTGCGGCATAGTCTGTATCGGTACATGTGAGATACACCTTTTTATATACATTTTTCTATTCCCCTATTCAATATACACCCTGTTGAAAAAAATTAAATTGCGGCATAGTCTTTATCGGTGTGAGATACACCTTTCAAATTTTTTGGGCGCAACTTCCACCGCCGAGGATTGAAGGGCGCTTCAGTTTGCCTCCTTTTCCGAACTCCTCCTATTCCTCTTCCTCATCCTCATCCTGCCTTTAGGGCACAAAAAATTGTAATTGGGGCCTAGTCTGTGTTTGTACGTGTGAGATAAACTGTTTTATGAAATTTTTTCTATTCCACTATTCAATATACACCCTTTTGGGGTAAAAAAAGTTAAATTGCAGCATAGTCTGTATCGGTACGTGTGATATAGACCTTCTTATATACTTTTTTCTATTCCGCTATTCAATATACACCATTTTGGGGTAAAAAAATTAAATTGCGGCATAGTCTGTATCGGTACGTGTGAGATAGACCTGCTTATATACTTTTTTCTATTCCGCTATTCAATATACACCATTTTGGGGTAAAAAAATTAAATTGCGGCATAGTCTGTATCGGTACGTGTGGGATACACCTTTCAAATTTTTTGGGCGCATCTTCCACTGACGAGGATTGCAGGGCGCTTCAGTTTGTCTCCTGTTCCGAACTCCTCCTATTCCTCTTCCTCCTCCTCATCCTGACTTTAGGGTACAAAAAATTGTAATCGGGGCCTAGTCTGTGTTTGTACGTGTGAGATACACAGTTTTATAAAAAAAATTCTATTCTGCTATTCAATATACACCCTTTTGGGGTGAAAAAAATTAAATTGCGGCATAGTCTGTATCGGTACATATGAGATACACCTGTTTATATACCTTTTTCCCTTCCGCTATTCAATATACACCCTTTTGGGGTGAAAAAAATGAAATTGCGGCATAGTCTGTATCGGTACATGTGAGATACACCTTTTTATATACATTTTTCTATTCCGCTATTCAATATACACCCTGTTGAAAAAAATTAAATTGCGGCATAGTCTTTATCGGTACGTGTGAGATACACCTTTCAAATTTTTTGGGCGCAACTTCCACAGCCGAGGATTGCAGGGCGCTTCAGTTTGACTCCTGTTCCGAACTCCTCCTACTCCTCTTCCTCATCCTCATCCTGCCTTTAGGGTACAAAATATTGTAATCAGGGCCTAGTCTGTGTTTGTACATGTGAGATAAACCGTTTTATAAAATTTTATCTATTCTGCTATCCAATATACACCCTTTTGGGATGAAAAAAATTAAATTGCGACATAGTCTGTATCGGTACGTGTGAGATAGACCTTCTTATATACTTTTTTCTATTCCGCTATTCAATATATACCATTTTGGGGTAAAAAAATTAAATTGCGGCATAGTCTGTATCGGTACGTGTGAGATAGACCTGCTTATATACTTTTTTCTATTCCGCTATTCAATATACACCCTTTTGGGGTAAAAAAATTAAATTGCAGCATAGTCTGTAACTGTACGTGTGAGATACACCTTTCAAATTTTTTGGGCGCATCTTCCACTGCCGAGGATTGCAGGGCGCTTCAGTTTGTCTCCTGTTCTGAACTCCTCCTATTCCTCTTCCTCCTCCTCATCCTGACTTTAGGGTACAAAAAATTGTAATCGGGGCCTAGTCTGTGTTTGTACGTGTGAGATACAGTTTTATAAAAAAATTCTATTCTGCTATTCAATATACACCCTTTTGGGGTGAAAAACATTAAATTGCGCCATTGTCTGTATCGGTACATGTGAGATACACCTTTTTATATACCTTTTTCTATTCCGCTATTCAATATACACCCTTTTGGGGTGAAAAAAATTAAATTGCGGCATAGTCTGTATCGGTACATGTGAGATACACCTTTTTATATACCTTTTTCTATTCCCCTATTCAATATACACCCTTTTGGGGTGAAAAAATTAAATTGCGGCATAGTCTGTATAGGTACATGTGAGATACACCTCTTTATATACTTTTTTCTATTCCGCTATTTAATATACACCCTTTTGGTTAAAAAAAAATTAAATTGCAGCATAGTCTGTATCGGAACATGTGAGATACACCTTTTTATATACTTTTTTCTATTCCGCTATTCAATATACACCTTTTTGGGGTAAAAAACAATTAAATTGCGGCATAGTCTGTATCGGTACGTGTGAGATAGACCTTCTTATATACTTTTTTCTATTCCGCTATTTAATATATACCCTTTTGGGGTAAAAAAATTAAATTGCGGCATAGTCTGTATCGGTATGTGTGAGGTACAACTTTCGCATTTTTTTGGGCGCATCTTCCACTGCCGAGGATTGCAGGGCGCTTCAGTTTGCCTCTTGTTCTGAACTCCTCCTACTCCTCTTCCTCATCCTCATCCTGACTTTAAGGTACAAAAAATTGTAATCGGGGCCTATTCTGTGTTTGTACATGTGAGATACACCGTTTTATAAAAAAATTTCTATTCTGCTATTTAATATACACCCTTTTGGTGTAAAAAAAAATTAAATTGCGGCATAGTCTGTATCGGTACGTGTGAGATACACCTTTCAAATTTTTTGGGCGCATCTTCCACTGCCGAGGATTGCAGGGCGCTTCAGATTGCCTCCTGTTCCGAACTCCTCCTACTCCTCTTCCTCATAATCATCCTGACTTTAGGGTACAAAAAATTGTAATCGGGGCCTAGTCTGTGTTTGTACGTGTGAGATACACAGTTTTATAAAAAAATTCTATTCTGCAATTCAATATACACCCTTTTGGAGTGAAAAAAATGAAATTGCGGCATATTCTGTATCGGTACATGTGAGATACACCTTTTTATATACTTTTTTCTATTCCGCTATTCAATATACACCCATTTGGGGTGAAAAAAATTAAATTGCGGCATAGTCTTTATCGGTACATGTGAGATACACCTTTTTATATACTTTTTTTCTATTCCGCTATTAAATATACACCCTTTTGGGGTAAAAAAAATTAAATTGCGGCATAGCCTGTATCGGTAGGTGTGAGATAGACCTTTTTATATACTTTTTTCTATTCCGCTATTACATATACACCCTTTTGGTTAAAAAAAAATTAAATTGCGGCATAGTCTGTATTGGAACATGTGAGATACAGCTTTTTATATACTTTTTTTTATTCCGCTATTCAATATACACCCTTTTGGGGTAAAAAACAATTAAATTGCGGCATAGTCTGTATCGGTACGTGTGAGATAGACCTTCTTATATACTTTTTCTATTCCGCTATTTAATATATACCCTTTTGGGGTAAAAAAATTAAATTGCGGCATAGTCTGTATCGGTATGTGTGAGGTACAACTTTCGCATTTTTTTGGGCGCATCTTCCACTGCCGAGGATTGCAGGGCGCTTCAGTTTGCCTCTTGTTCTGAACTCCTCCTACTCCTCTTCCTCATCCTCATCCTGACTTTAAGGTACAAAAAATTGTAATCGGGGCCTATTCTGTGTTTGTACATGTGAGATACACCGTTTTATAAAAAAATTCTATTCTGCTATTTAATATACACCCTTTTGGTGTAAAAAAAAATTAAATTGCGGCATAGTCTGTATCGGTACGTGTGAGATACACCTTTCAAATTTTTTGGGCGCATCTTCCACTGCCGAGGATTGCAGGGCGCTTCAGTTTGCCTCCTGTTCTGAACTCCTCCTACTCCTCTTCCTCATCCTCATCCTGACTTTAGGGTACAAAAAATTGTAATCGGGGCCTAGTCTGTGTTTGTACGTGTGAGATACACAGTTTTATAAAAAAATTCTATTCTGCAATTCAATATACACCCTTTTGGAGTGAAAAAAAGGAAATTGCGGCATAGTCTGTATCGGTACATGTGAGATACACCTTTTTATATACTTTTTTTCTATTGCGCTATTAAATATACACCCTTTTGGGGTAAAAAAAATTAAATTGCGGCATAGTCTGTATCGGTACGTGTGAGATACACCTTTAAATTATTTTGGGTGCATCTTCCACCGCCAAGGATTGCAGGGCGCTACAGTTTGCCTCCTGTTCCGAACTCCTCTTCCTCCTCTTCCTCATCCTCATCCTGACTTTAAGGTACAAAAAATTGTAATCGGGGCCTATTCTGTGTTTGTACATGTGAGATACACCGTTTTATACATTTTTTTCTATTCTGCTATTCAATATACACTTATGTGGTAAAAAAATTAAATTGCGGCATAGTCTGTATCGGTATGTGTGAGGTACAACTTTCGCATTTTTTGGGCGCATCTTCCACTGCCGAGGATTGCAGGGCGCTTCAGTTTGCCTCTTGTTCTGAACTCCTCCTACTCCTCTTCCTCATCCTCATCCTGATTTTAAGGTACAAAAAATTGTAATCGGGGCCTATTCTGTGTTTGTACATGTGAGATACACCGTTTTATAAAAAAATTTCTATTCTGCTATTTAATATACACCCTTTTGGTGTAAAAAAAAATTAAATTGCGGCATAGTCTGTATCGGTACGTGTGAGATAGACCTTCTTATATACTTTTTTCTATTCAATATACACCCTGTTGAATAAAATTAAATTGCGGCATAGTCTTTATCGGTACGTGTGAGATACACCTTTCAAATTTTTTATATACTTTTTTCTATTCCACTATTCAATATACACCCTTTTGGGGTAAAAAAATTAAATTGCGCCATAGTCGTATTTTTTGACTTTAGGGTACAAAAAATTGTAATCAGGGCCTAGTCTGTGTTTGTACGTGTGAGATACACAGTTTTATAATAACATTTCTATTCTGCTATTCAATATACACCCTTTTGGGGTGAAAAAAATGAAATTGCGGCATAGTCCGTATCGGTACATGTGAGATACACCTTTTTATATACTTTTTTCTATTCCGCTATTCAATATACACCCTTTTGGGGTAAAAAAATTAAATTGCAGCATAGTCTGTATCGGTACGTGTGAGATACACCTTTCAAATTTTTTGGGTGCATCTTCCACCGCCGAGGATTGAAGGGCGCTTCAGTTTGCCTCCTTTTCCGAACTCCTCCTATTCCTCTTCCTCATCCTCATCCTGCCTTTAGGGCACAAAAAATTGTAATTGGGGCCTAGTCTGTGTTTGTACGTGTGAGATAAACTGTTTTATGAAATTTTTTCTATTCCACTATTCAATATACACCCTTTTGGGGTAAAAAAAGTTAAATTGCAGCATAGTCTGTATCGGTACGTGTGATATAGACCTTCTTATATACTTTTTTCTATTCCGCTATTCAATATACACCATTTTGGGGTAAAAAAATTAAATTGCGGCATAGTCTGTATCGGTACGTGTGAGATAGACCTGCTTATATACTTTTTTCTATTCCGCTATTCAATATACACCATTTTGGGGTAAAAAAATTAAATTGCGGCATAGTCTGTATCGGTACGTGTGAGATACACCTTTCAAATTTTTTGGGCGCATCTTCCACTGACGAGGATTGCAGGGCGCTTCAGTTTGTCTCCTGTTCTGAACTCCTCCTATTCCTCTTCCTCCTCCTCATCCTGACTTTAGGGTACAAAAAATTGTAATCAGGGCCTAGTCTGTGTTTGTACGTGTGAGATACACAGTTTTATAAAAAAAATTCTATTCTGCTATTCAATATACACCCTTTTGGGGTGAAAAAAATTAAATTGCGGCATAGTCTGTATCGGTACATGTGAGATACACCTTTTTATATACCTTTTTCTATTCCGCTATTCAATATACACCCTTTTGGGGTGAAAAAAATGAAATTGCGGCATAGTCTGTATCGGTACATGTGAGATACACCTTTTTATATACATTTTTCTATTCCCCTATTCAATATACACCCTGTTGAAAAAAATTAAATTGCGGCATAGTCTTTATCGGTGTGAGATACACCTTTCAAATTTTTTGGGCGCAACTTCCACCGCCGAGGATTGAAGGGCGCTTCAGTTTGCCTCCTTTTCCGAACTCCTCCTATTCCTCTTCCTCATCCTCATCCTGCCTTTAGGGCACAAAAAATTGTAATTGGGGCCTAGTCTGTGTTTGTACGTGTGAGATAAACTGTTTTATGAAATTTTTTCTATTCCACTATTCAATATACACCCTTTTGGGGTAAAAAAAGTTAAATTGCAGCATAGTCTGTATCGGTACGTGTGATATAGACCTTCTTATATACTTTTTTCTATTCCGCTATTCAATATACACCATTTTGGGGTAAAAAAATTAAATTGCGGCATAGTCTGTATCGGTACGTGTGAGATAGACCTGCTTATATACTTTTTTCTATTCCGCTATTCAATATACACCATTTTGGGGTAAAAAAATTAAATTGCGGCATAGTCTGTATCGGTACGTGTGGGATACACCTTTCAAATTTTTTGGGCGCATCTTCCACTGACGAGGATTGCAGGGCGCTTCAGTTTGTCTCCTGTTCCGAACTCCTCCTATTCCTCTTCCTCCTCCTCATCCTGACTTTAGGGTACAAAAAATTGTAATCGGGGCCTAGTCTGTGTTTGTACGTGTGAGATACACAGTTTTATAAAAAAAATTCTATTCTGCTATTCAATATACACCCTTTTGGGGTGAAAAAAATTAAATTGCGGCATAGTCTGTATCGGTACATGTGAGATACACCTTTTTATATACCTTTTTCTATTCCGCTATTCAATATACACCCTTTTGGGGTGAAAAAAATGAAATTGCGGCATAGTCTGTATCGGTACATGTGAGATACACCTTTTTATATACATTTTTCTATTCCCCTATTCAATATACACCCTGTTGAAAAAAATTAAATTGCGGCATAGTCTTTATCGGTGTGAGATACACCTTTCAAATTTTTTGGGCGCAACTTCCACCGCCGAGGATTGAAGGGCGCTTCAGTTTGCCTCCTTTTCCGAACTCCTCCTATTCCTCTTCCTCATCCTCATCCTGCCTTTAGGGCACAAAAAATTGTAATTGGGGCCTAGTCTGTGTTTGTACGTGTGAGATAAACTGTTTTATGAAATTTTTTCTATTCCACTATTCAATATACACCCTTTTGGGGTAAAAAAAGTTAAATTGCAGCATAGTCTGTATCGGTACGTGTGATATAGACCTTCTTATATACTTTTTTCTATTCCGCTATTCAATATACACCATTTTGGGGTAAAAAAATTAAATTGCGGCATAGTCTGTATCGGTACGTGTGAGATAGACCTGCTTATATACTTTTTTCTATTCCGCTATTCAATATACACCATTTTGGGGTAAAAAAATTAAATTGCGGCATAGTCTGTATCGGTACGTGTGGGATACACCTTTCAAATTTTTTGGGCGCATCTTCCACTGACGAGGATTGCAGGGCGCTTCAGTTTGTCTCCTGTTCCGAACTCCTCCTATTCCTCTTCCTCCTCCTCATCCTGACTTTAGGGTACAAAAAATTGTAATCGGGGCCTAGTCTGTGTTTGTACGTGTGAGATACACAGTTTTATAAAAAAAATTCTATTCTGCTATTCAATATACACCCTTTTGGGGTGAAAAAAATTAAATTGCGGCATAGTCTGTATCGGTACATATGAGATACACCTTTTTATATACCTTTTTCCCTTCCGCTATTCAATATACACCCTTTTGGGGTGAAAAAAATGAAATTGCGGCATAGTCTGTATCGGTACATGTGAGATACACCTTTTTATATACATTTTTCTATTCCGCTATTCAATATACACCCTGTTGAAAAAAATTAAATTGCGGCATAGTCTTTATCGGTACGTGTGAGATACACCTTTCAAATTTTTTGGGCGCAACTTCCACCGCCGAGGATTGCAGGGCGCTTCAGTTTGACTCCTGTTCCGAACTCCTCCTACTCCTCTTCCTCATCCTCATCCTGCCTTTAGGGTACAAAATATTGTAATCAGGGCCTAGTCTGTGTTTGTACATGTGAGATAAACCGTTTTATAAAATTTTATCTATTCTGCTATCCAATATACACCCTTTTGGGATGAAAAAAATTAAATTGCGACATAGTCTGTATCGGTACGTGTGAGATAGACCTTCTTATATACTTTTTTCTATTCCGCTATTCAATATATACCATTTTGGGGTAAAAAAATTAAATTGCGGCATAGTCTGTATCGGTACGTGTGAGATAGACCTGCTTATATACTTTTTTCTATTCCGCTATTCAATATACACCCTTTTGGGGTAAAAAAATTAAATTGCAGCATAGTCTGTAACTGTACGTGTGAGATACACCTTTCAAATTTTTTGGGCGCATCTTCCACTGCCAAGGATTGCAGGGCGCTTCAGTTTGTCTCCTGTTCTGAACTCCTCCTATTCCTCTTCCTCCTCCTCATCCTGACTTTAGGGTACAAAAAATTGTAATCGGGGCCTAGTCTGTGTTTGTACGTGTGAGATACAGTTTTATAAAAAAATTCTATTCTGCTATTCAATATACACCCTTTTGGGGTGAAAAACATTAAATTGCGCCATTGTCTGTATCGGTACATATGAGATACACCTTTTTATATACCTTTTTCTATTCCGCTATTCAATATACACCCTTTTGGGGTGAAAAAAATTAAATTGCGGCATAGTCTGTATCGGTACATGTGAGATACACCTTTTTATATACCTTTTTCTATTCCCCTATTCAATATACACCCTTTTGGGGTGAAAAAATTAAATTGCGGCATAGTCTGTATAGGTACATGTGAGATACACCTCTTTATATACTTTTTTCTATTCCGCTATTTAATATACACCCTTTTGGTTAAAAAAAAATTAAATTGCAGCATAGTCTGTATCGGAACATGTGAGATACACCTTTTTATATACTTTTTTCTATTCCGCTATTCAATATACACCTTTTTGGGGTAAAAAACAATTAAATTGCGGCATAGTCTGTATCGGTACGTGTGAGATAGACCTTCTTATATACTTTTTTCTATTCCGCTATTTAATATATACCCTTTTGGGGTAAAAAAATTAAATTGCGGCATAGTCTGTATCGGTATGTGTGAGGTACAACTTTCGCATTTTTTTGGGCGCATCTTCCACTGCCGAGGATTGCAGGGCGCTTCAGTTTGCCTCTTGTTCTGAACTCCTCCTACTCCTCTTCCTCATCCTCATCCTGACTTTAAGGTACAAAAAATTGTAATCGGGGCCTATTCTGTGTTTGTACATGTGAGATACACCGTTTTATAAAAAAATTTCTATTCTGCTATTTAATATACACCCTTTTGGTGTAAAAAAAAATTAAATTGCGGCATAGTCTGTATCGGTACGTGTGAGATACACCTTTCAAATTTTTTGGGCGCATCTTCCACTGCCGAGGATTGCAGGGCGCTTCAGATTGCCTCCTGTTCCGAACTCCTCCTACTCCTCTTCCTCATAATCATCCTGACTTTAGGGTACAAAAAATTGTAATCGGGGCCTAGTCTGTGTTTGTACGTGTGAGATACACAGTTTTATAAAAAAATTCTATTCTGCAATTCAATATACACCCTTTTGGAGTGAAAAAAATGAAATTGCGGCATATTCTGTATCGGTACATGTGAGATACACCTTTTTATATACTTTTTTCTATTCCGCTATTCAATATACACCCATTTGGGGTGAAAAAAATTAAATTGCGGCATAGTCTTTATCGGTACATGTGAGATACACCTTTTTATATACTTTTTTTCTATTCCGCTATTAAATATACACCCTTTTGGGGTAAAAAAAATTAAATTGCGGCATAGCCTGTATCGGTAGGTGTGAGATAGACCTTTTTATATACTTTTTTCTATTCCGCTATTACATATACACCCTTTTGGTTAAAAAAAAATTAAATTGCGGCATAGTCTGTATTGGAACATGTGAGATACAGCTTTTTATATACTTTTTTTTATTCCGCTATTCAATATACACCCTTTTGGGGTAAAAAACAATTAAATTGCGGCATAGTCTGTATCGGTACGTGTGAGATAGACCTTCTTATATACTTTTTCTATTCCGCTATTTAATATATACCCTTTTGGGGTAAAAAAATTAAATTGCGGCATAGTCTGTATCGGTATGTGTGAGGTACAACTTTCGCATTTTTTTGGGCGCATCTTCCACTGCCGAGGATTGCAGGGCGCTTCAGTTTGCCTCTTGTTCTGAACTCCTCCTACTCCTCTTCCTCATCCTCATCCTGACTTTAAGGTACAAAAAATTGTAATCGGGGCCTATTCTGTGTTTGTACATGTGAGATACACCGTTTTATAAAAAAATTCTATTCTGCTATTTAATATACACCCTTTTGGTGTAAAAAAAAATTAAATTGCGGCATAGTCTGTATCGGTACGTGTGAGATACACCTTTCAAATTTTTTGGGCGCATCTTCCACTGCCGAGGATTGCAGGGCGCTTCAGTTTGCCTCCTGTTCTGAACTCCTCCTACTCCTCATCCTCATCCTGACTTTAGGGTACAAAAAATTGTAATCGGGGCCTAGTCTGTGTTTGTACGTGTGAGATACACAGTTTTATAAAAAAATTCTATTCTGCAATTCAATATACACCCTTTTGGAGTGAAAAAAAGGAAATTGCGGCATAGTCTGTATCGGTACATGTGAGATACACCTTTTTATATACTTTTTTTCTATTGCGCTATTAAATATACACCCTTTTGGGGTAAAAAAAATTAAATTGCGGCATAGTCTGTATCGGTACGTGTGAGATACACCTTTAAATTATTTTGGGTGCATCTTCCACCGCCAAGGATTGCAGGGCGCTACAGTTTGCCTCCTGTTCCGAACTCCTCTTCCTCCTCTTCCTCATCCTCATCCTGACTTTAAGGTACAAAAAATTGTAATCGGGGCCTATTCTGTGTTTGTACATGTGAGATACACCGTTTTATACATTTTTTTCTATTCTGCTATTCAATATACACTTATGTGGTAAAAAAATTAAATTGCGGCATAGTCTGTATCGGTATGTGTGAGGTACAACTTTCGCATTTTTTGGGCGCATCTTCCACTGCCGAGGATTGCAGGGCGCTTCAGTTTGCCTCTTGTTCTGAACTCCTCCTACTCCTCTTCCTCATCCTCATCCTGATTTTAAGGTACAAAAAATTGTAATCGGGGCCTATTCTGTGTTTGTACATGTGAGATACACCGTTTTATAAAAAAATTTCTATTCTGCTATTTAATATACACCCTTTTGGTGTAAAAAAAAATTAAATTGCGGCATAGTCTGTATCGGTACGTGTGAGATAGACCTTCTTATATACTTTTTTCTATTCAATATACACCCTGTTGAATAAAATTAAATTGCGGCATAGTCTTTATCGGTACGTGTGAGATACACCTTTCAAATTTTTTATATACTTTTTTCTATTCCACTATTCAATATACACCCTTTTGGGGTAAAAAAATTAAATTGCGCCATAGTCGTATTTTTTGACTTTAGGGTACAAAAAATTGTAATCAGGGCCTAGTCTGTGTTTGTACGTGTGAGATACACAGTTTTATAATAACATTTCTATTCTGCTATTCAATATACACCCTTTTGGGGTGAAAAAAATGAAATTGCGGCATAGTCCGTATCGGTACATGTGAGATACACCTTTTTATATACTTTTTTCTATTCCGCTATTCAATATACACCCTTTTGGGGTAAAAAAATTAAATTGCAGCATAGTCTGTATCGGTACGTGTGAGATACACCTTTCAAATTTTTTGGTTGCATCTTCCACCGCCGAGGATTGAAGGGCGCTTCAGTTTGCCTCCTTTTCCGAACTCCTCCTATTCCTCTTCCTCATCCTCATCCTGCCTTTAGGGCACAAAAAATTGTAATTGGGGCCTAGTCTGTGTTTGTACGTGTGAGATAAACTGTTTTATGAAATTTTTTCTATTCCACTATTCAATATACACCCTTTTGGGGTAAAAAAAGTTAAATTGCAGCATAGTCTGTATCGGTACGTGTGATATAGACCTTCTTATATACTTTTTTCTATTCCGCTATTCAATATACACCATTTTGGGGTAAAAAAATTAAATTGCGGCATAGTCTGTATCGGTACGTGTGAGATAGACCTGCTTATATACTTTTTTCTATTCCGCTATTCAATATACACCATTTTGGGGTAAAAAAATTAAATTGCGGCATAGTCTGTATCGGTACGTGTGAGATACACCTTTCAAATTTTTTGGGCGCATCTTCCACTGACGAGGATTGCAGGGCGCTTCAGTTTGTCTCCTGTTCTGAACTCCTCCTATTCCTCTTCCTCCTCCTCATCCTGACTTTAGGGTACAAAAAATTGTAATCAGGGCCTAGTCTGTGTTTGTACGTGTGAGATACACAGTTTTATAAAAAAAATTCTATTCTGCTATTCAATATACACCCTTTTGGGGTGAAAAAAATTAAATTGCGGCATAGTCTGTATCAGTACATGTGAGATACACCTTTTTATATACCTTTTTCTATTCCGCTATTCAATATACACCCTTTTGGGGTGAAAAAAATGAAATTGCGGCATAGTCTGTATCGGTACATGTGAGATACACCTTTTTATATACATTTTTCTATTCCCCTATTCAATATACACCCTGTTGAAAAAAATTAAATTGCGGCATAGTCTTTATCGGTGTGAGATACACCTTTCAAATTTTCTGGGCGCAACTTCCACCGCCGAGGATTGAAGGGCGCTTCAGTTTGCCTCCTTTTCCGAACTCCTCCTATTCCTCTTCCTCATCCTCATCCTGCCTTTAGGGCACAAAAAATTGTAATTGGGGCCTAGTCTGTGTTTGTACGTGTGAGATAAACTGTTTTATGAAATTTTTTCTATTCCACTATTCAATATACACCCTTTTGGGGTAAAAAAAGTTAAATTGCAGCATAGTCTGTATCGGTACGTGTGATATAGACCTTCTTATATACTTTTTTCTATTCCGCTATTCAATATACACCATTTTGGGGTAAAAAAATTAAATTGCGGCATAGTCTGTATCGGTACGTGTGAGATAGACCTGCTTATATACTTTTTTCTATTCCGCTATTCAATATACACCATTTTGGGGTAAAAAAATTAAATTGCGGCATAGTCTGTATCGGTACGTGTGGGATACACCTTTCAAATTTTTTGGGCGCATCTTCCACTGACGAGGATTGCAGGGCGCTTCAGTTTGTCTCCTGTTCCGAACTCCTCCTATTCCTCTTCCTCCTCCTCATCCTGACTTTAGGGTACAAAAAATTGTAATCGGGGCCTAGTCTGTGTTTGTACGTGTGAGATACACAGTTTTATAAAAAAATTCTATTCTGCTATTCAATATACACCCTTTTGGGGTGAAAAAAATTAAATTGCGGCATAGTCTGTATCGGTACATGTGAGATACACCTTTTTATATACCTTTTTCTATTCCGCTATTCAATATACACCCTTTTGGGGTGAAAAAAATGAAATTGCGGCATAGTCTGTATCGGTACATGTGAGATACACCTTTTTATATACATTTTTCTATTCCCCTATTCAATATACACCCTATTGAAAAAAATTAAATTGCGGCATAGTCTTTATCGGTACGTGTGAGATACACCTTTCAAATTTTTTGGGCGCAACTTCCACCGCCGAGGATTGCAGGGCGCTTCAGTTTGACTCCTGTTCCGAACTCCTCCTACTCCTCTTCCTCATCCTCATCCTGCCTTTAGGGTACAAAATATTGTAATCAGGGCCTAGTCTGTGTTTGTACATGTGAGATAAACCGTTTTATAAAATTTTATCTATTCTGCTATCCAATATACACCCTTTTGGGATGAAAAAAATTTAAATTGCGACATAGTCTGTATCGGTACGTGTGAGATAGACCTTCTTATATACTTTTTTCTATTCCGCTATTCAATATATACCATTTTGGGGTAAAAAAATTAAATTGCGGCATAGTCTGTATCGGTACGTGTGAGATAGACCTTCTTATATACTTTTTTCTATTCCGCTATTCAATATATACCATTTTGGGGTAAAAAAATTAAATTGCGGCATAGTCTGTATCGGTACGTGTGAGATAGACCTGCTTATATACTTTTTTCTATTCCGCTATTCAATATACACCCTTTTGGGGTAAAAAAATTAAATTGCAGCATAGTCTGTAACTGTACGTGTGAGATACACCTTTCAAATTTTTTGGGCGCATCTTCCACTGCCGAGGATTGCAGGGCGCTTCAGTTTGTCTCCTGTTCTGAACTCCTCCTATTCCTCTTCCTCCTCCTCATCCTGACTTTAGGGTACAAAAAATTGTAATCGGGGCCTAGTCTGTGTTTGTACGTGTGAGATACAGTTTTATAAAAAAATTCTATTCTGCTATTCAATATACACCCTTTTGGGGTGAAAAACATTAAATTGCGCCATTGTCTGTATCGGTACATGTGAGATACACCTTTTTATATACCTTTTTCTATTCCGCTATTCAATATACACCCTTTTGGGGTGAAAAAAATGAAATTGCGGCATAGTCTGTATCGGTACATGTGAGATACACCTTTTTATATACATTTTTCTATTCCGCTATTCAATATACACCCTGTTGAAAAAAATTAAATTGCGGCATAGTCTGTATCGGTATGTGTGAGGTACAACTTTCGCATTTTTTTGGGCGCATCTTCCACTGCCGAGGATTGCAGGGCGCTTCAGTTTGCCTCTTGTTCTGAACTCCTCCTACTCCTCTTCCTCATCCTCATCCTGACTTTAAGGTACAAAAAATTGTAATCGGGGCCTATTCTGTGTTTGTACATGTGAGATACACCGTTTTATAAAAAAATTTCTATTCTGCTATTTAATATACACCCTTTTGGTGTAAAAAAAAATTAAATTGCGGCATAGTCTGTATCGGTACGTGTGAGATACACCTTTCAAATTTTTTGGGCGCATCTTCCACTGCCGAGGATTGCAGGGCGCTTCAGTTTGCCTCCTGTTCCGAACTCCTCCTACTCCTCTTCCTCATAATCATCCTGACTTTAGGGTACAAAAAATTGTAATCGGGGCCTAGTCTGTGTTTGTACGTGTGAGATACACAGTTTTATAATGTTGCCATATGGGGTTTAGGCGTAATCTCTTACCGTGTTGTGAGGATGAGGGGTTTATGTATAAAACTCCATCAGTAATTGTAAATATATATATTAATGAAAGTAGTAAAGGTACCCATTTTTGATTGCAAACTCATACTTGGGAATTTTAGGGTAGATAGATTTGCGTGAGCCAGACGGACTGGTTTTTAGTAATTAATTAATCCAGGGTAACACATTCCTTTGAAAGGCCAGCTGGCTATTTACATATAAATACCTACGCATAGTATCAACCCTGTTTACATCCTGGAAGTGAGACTTTCTGGAGCCAGGACACATCTTGCATATCTTAAGTAGCCATTTCAGAGTTACTCCACAGTGAGGAGTAAACACACCCCCCCACACACAGAAAAAGGAGTGGTTAGAAAGAGGCGTAACTATGGGAGGGGGAAATGGTCCAATCTGGGAAGAGATACGCCCACAGGAAGTGACAAGCAAGATAGCTGAACCAATGAGAATGGCCCTATACAAGGCTATGGGATATGGGTCTATATTAGGTTCGGTGAGACAGGGTGACTTCCTGTTTGGCATGGGAGAGCGAGAGCCAGCACTAGAGGTAATTATGGAGTAAGGATTAAGGGTACATTGTATATTTTATTTGTGTCGGTCATAGTGTGTGTATATGAGTCTATACTCTATATATTGTATTTGTTCAGTTAAACTAGGGATATTTTACATTGTGTAGTATGTACAATAGTTATTATTGTTGTAAATTACGTAGGCTGTGCAAACCTTATACGAATAAATAATTGTTGTGTTAAAGTTTTCACACAGTCATAGAACTCTCATTATTAACCCAAATATTGTCTGAGATAAATTAACTCTCATAGATTTTTGGTAACATAATTGGCAACCATGAAGCATTGATCAGTCTGAAAATTTTTGATACAGCAAATACCAAGATTTGTGTAAGGTTATAGAGCTGGATTTAAACTGAGGCAGTTTCCCAGTAGTCCAAGATTTGTGTAAGGTTATAGAGCTGGGTTTAAACTGAGGCAGTTTCCCGGTAGTCCAAGATTTGTGTAAGGTTATAGAGCTGGGTTTAAACTGAGGCAGTTTTCCGGTAGTCTGAAGGCCACAACAATTAATCTAGGAAAAACAATGAAAAATTGTTTTAGTGGGTATTAGGAAAGATACACCACAGAGTTTTTTTAAGAAAAAATTTCCCATAATTATGGTTAAATATGTCAGATTAACTTTTACATACCGGTCAATGTAATTGGGAGGATATATCTTTAACGGGAAAATTTTGTTTTTTATTGTTTGTTTTGTTCTGTGTAAGCTTACCAAGCATCATTTCTTGTGATGGCTACATGAATTAAGTTGTTATTTGAAAACCACCGAAAGGGTGTTGTTTTATTGTTGAGTTTTGAAAAATCTCACAATTTCTAGTTTTTGGTTTGAAGACACAAAGGTAGCTTGTTGCAGGCTTCCTGTGGTGTGCTTTTGTTGAGGAAAAAGTTCAACAAATTGGTGTTCTTGGCTTTAATAGTTTTTTATTCAATTTTTTTTAAATATTTTGGTCTTTTGTTATTTGTCTTTGAACTATTTTGGTTTTTGTTTTCAAGACACAAAGGACTAGCTTGATCCAGGCGTTCTCTTGTGTTCTTTGTTGACAAGTTTCAACAAGTCTTAGTCGGTTTTAATCTTTTATTATTTTTTTTAATCTTTGTATCATTATTTTTTTTTGTTGTTTGTGTTTTTAATAACAAACAAACTTGATAAGCTGGTCTTGTCTTGTGTTTGGGTACGTTGATGAAAAAGTTCAATGAGTTTTGGTAGCCTTTGTTCATCATGGTGGTCAGATTACAAACTATCTGGCAGAATCATGGTACAGTAGGTCTGATTTGAACCACGTTAAAATACCAAACTGTGGAAAGTTGGATATTGAAGCTAATATCAGGATAAAGTTTTTTTAAAAGTCTAAAATAGGTTGCATTCAGCATAATCTTTAGATTTAAGACTGTTTACCTTTTGCAAACTGAATTGGGAGGTAACCCATTGGTATAAACACCACATTGTTTACCATTCTATTGTCTACCTAGAGGCTTGTTTCTGGGTGTAGCTGGCTACGTGCTCTATTGTACGTGACCTATTGTGTTCCGGGTGGAGACCCAAACAAGGAAGGTGTTAGATTATTGTGATAAGTATCTGTATGTCTCCAAGAATATAGAGTCACATTTTAAGTTTTCAAACTTGTTTCGTTTCTTTGTTTGGGGTTTCTATCTATTTATTGGTATTTTTCCCTTTTATTTCTAATATTTTTTTTTCCCTCCTCTCTTTCTTTTCTTTTTTTTTTCTCCTACTTGCCTTTACTCTAAGTGACTGTATAGGACAGGGGAAAGGTGACTTTATTTTTAGCCTACCAATTGTGCATACTTTCTAGGGGTGATGGCGGCCATGCCCAGTTTAGAAAGTTTTGTAGCAACTTATACTCTTAAACATAAGAGTAATGATTTTGTCGGTGATGCTAAAATTAAAGAATCTCCTTGGGCCTATGTCCAGGAGTTATTTGAAGAACAAGTAAACACCACCAAAAAAAAAATAAAAAGCCCAAAAGTCTAGCCATAGCAGGCATGTATGCTGCTTGCATGGCTATGAATGCTGAAATATCTTAATCATTAGACAGAAACTTGTGCTATTTTGAGCAACTCAGGGGTGTATAGAGATGTGTATATATATATATATATATACCTAAAAACATACACACCTAACAAAGGTAATGGATCCTAGGCTAGGTACTAGGAGTTCATGGTATTATTCTTTTTTATGTTTCTCTTTATTTCAAAAAGGTTAAAAATTTGACAAAACAGACTTGCTGTGTCTGTTTTCGTTTAGGCCATAGTTAAATTACATGTAAGTTTTTTTTCCATGTCTTATTTCCGAATGTATGGTTCTTTTCTCTACTCCCTATCCATAACGTATTGCATTCAATCTCAATGAATGGGTGTGTCTGTGTGATGTAATGGATATGTATGAACTGTCTATGAGTAAACCAACATTTTTTTTCCAGGGGTCTGAACAGACCATGGGTCAATGACCATCAATAAGAATTGTGATCACAATAACGCGCATGCTTTCGTTTTTAATTTCTTTTGTAATGAGCTCAGTACTGGTACCAAAGAGTTTCTAAAATTTTCAAAAAAAAAAAACTGTGCACAGATAGGCGATCTCAATCATTAGAACATGCAGAAACTGTAGGAATTTTTTTGTTGTTGTCTCTCTTTTGTCGTTTCCGGGGGATTGGAGTGAAGGGTCATTCACTCTGATACTCAGAAACTACATAACACATTATTTTGTACCTTATGGCATCTTATATTTTGTGTTTTGTAGAGTATATGTGGGGGTGTCTATACCTGTTTTTTTTTTTTTTTGATGTACCGTTATTAAGAACCTCTCATAGAGGTTGAGTAAGGTGTTATTAATCATCTCTTAGTCTTGTATTTTAGGAACAATACACAAACCAACATCGGTGGACAAGGCAGACATGTCCCAGACATGACAATATTGTTTAGTAATAAAAATAACACAGAGGACCGTATAGCATGTTTTTTTTATGCGTGCTTTAAGGAGAAGCCTCTGAATTGGAGTAATTACATTCAAAGATATATATATATATATTTTTTTTTTTTTTTGGAGTCTATTTCGTAAACCAGAGTTTCTCTCTGTACGTTTTTTTTTTGTTTCTCAAAGCCTGAATTACACAGGGGTTGTTTTGTTTTTTCAAAGTCTGACTTACACAGTCATGTTAAAAGAATGCCAATTGATATGGTAATTCCCTACAATACAGGGAGTGTCTTTTTCAATAACTGCAAAGGGTACAAGCATTTTGTTTTTTTTTTTTGAACAAACATACCACTTAATTTCTCTGTAAAAAGAGAACGGTGTAAGGCAATGTTAATGTTGAGCCAGCACCAAATCTGTACGTTTTTAATTTTTTTTTATTAATATTTTTTAATCTTTATTTTTTTTTTTCTAATATCATTTTTTTTTATTATTTTATTTATCATTTTACATATTTGTTTATTATTGATTTTATTTTTTATTCTAATTTTTTTGGTAACTATTTCTCTTTCTTTCCTTTATCACCTTAATTTGTAGGGTGATTCCATATTTTTGGTTTTTGCTAAAAAAAAAAAAAAAAAAAAGAGGGGAGTATGGGGAACATTATAGTGAGAACAGTGAAATATTGGTATAGCATATTAAAGCTTCCATAGAGCATTGTGTTTATGGGCCAGTTCACAACAGTTTTGTATCCCTTCCACCATGGAATAATTGTGTTGTATACATTTATTGAAGCTCCCTCTTGTCATTTAGCTATTACCAACTATGGCAATAGGAACGATAACACCAGGTTTTGGGCAACAGTCACTCAACAATTGTTTTTTTGTACATGGTACACAAAGTCCGCTCTACAGCTCAAATATGTGGCAGTCATCACATGTAGTCAGTTTTTTTTTTGTTTCCCTTTCTCTCCAAATTAAAATCATTTGTCAATTTTCTTGGGTGCCATGATTAAGTTCAAAGAGCATCGCTTGCATATCATATAGATATACTAGGACTGGGAGACTCATAGTGATTGGCAAATAGCTGACATGGTATAGTACATTTGTACTTAAAAGTAATGTAATTTAGTTTAGTGATTCCCGAAGCCACGAGTAACTGGTGACATCACACTTATCTGCATTTTGACATTACGTCATTTTGTCTGCTTGGTTGACACTGCCTACTCTGTTCGGAGCCTGCTAAAGGAATGACCTCTGTCTCACAGCCTGCCAAAAGGCATGACTCCTACTGTAGCTACATACGCTAGCAAAGGACAAAACTACGGCCACAATTGGGTGGCACCAGCGAAGAGCCCATCGGGGTTTGGATAACTGAACACAGTTTCAGTAAACAGAGTCAGTGGTGAGTTGCCGGTAGCAACAGAACCCCCCTGGAGACTTGAAGGGTCACACACCACACAGTGGTAACCAGCAGAAGGCAGGGCAGAGTTATCTGCAGGCATATGACAATGGATGAATAAAGGGGGTGATGAAAATCTAGAAGCACCTGGCTGAAGGGGGTAACCATTCAAATTGATAAAAAAACATTTCAATGAAAAAGGGTCTCACTATTAGGTCACAGTAAATCTATAGCAAGGCTAAACAAAGGTCCTTACTACTCATAATTACCAGATAAGCAGTCAGTTGAATGCATATGTCTGAAAAGTACACGTGTTTCTCTCCCTACCTGTGTCCACAATAATAAAGTATAATCACAGAAAGCCAGGAAAGCTGGTCCATAGCCTTATACGGAATATGCTTTCTCCATTTGGAATCTCCATGGAAGGCCGTCCCAGAAGCAAGAGCAACAGGACCAGATTTGCATTATGGACTTTCATACTATTATTATTGGACTATTGAGAACTCTTATCCTCATTTTGTTTTGTTTGTGTGGTTTGGACTCTTAGTATTTTTTTTTTTATTTTTTTTTTCCTTCCATCATTATGGAGGTATTACATCCAGAACAAGTAATGAACTGATGACACTGAGATCCAGGAATGGGGGTCTGTAGAGACGGAGAGTTTATAGTTTTTTTTCCAACTAGTTTTATTTCAGATAGAGTGACAAATGCTCAAAAGGAGATTACACCTAAACCATTATGTTATGTGGGGCCTTTGCTTTCTGCAGGCCCCAAGCGGGCATCTGATGCCATATGGGGTTTAGGCGTAATCTCTTACCGTGTTGTGAGGATGAGGGGTTTATGTATAAAACTCCATCAGTAATTGTAAATATATATATATTAATGAAAGTAGTAAAGGTACCCATTTTTGATTGCAAACTCATACTTGGGAATTTTAGGGTAGATAGATTTGCGTGAGCCAGACGGACTGGTTTTTAGTAATTAATTAATCCAGGGTAACACATTCCTTTGAAAGGCCAGCTGGCTATTTACATATAAATACCTACGCATAGTATCAACCCTGTTTACATCCTGGAAGTGAGACTTTCTGGAGCCAGGACACATCTTGCATATCTTAAATAGCCATTTCAGAGTTACTCCACAGTGAGGAGTAAACACACCCCCCCCACACACAGAAAAAGGAGTGGTTAGAAAGAGGCGTAACTATGGGAGGGGGAAATGGTCCAATCTGGGAAGAGATACGCCCACAGGAAGTGACAAGCAAGATAGCTGAACCAATGAGAATGGCCCTATACAAGGCTATGGGATATGGGTCTATATTAGGTTCGGTGAGACCGGGTGACTTCCTGTTTGGCATGGGAGAGCGAGAGCCAGCACTAGAGGTAATTATGGAGTAAGGATTAAGGGTACATTGTATATTTTATTTGTGTCGGTCATAGTGTGTGTATATGAGTCTATACTCTATATATTGTATTTGTTCAGTTAAACTAGGGATATTTTACATTGTGTAGTATGTACAATAGTTATTATTGTTGTAAATTACGTAGGCTGTGCAAACCTTATACGAATAAATAATTGTTGTGTTAAAGTTTTCACACAGTCATAGAACTCTCATTATTAACCCAAATATTGTCTGAGATAAATTAACTCTCATAGATTTTTGGTAACAATAAAAAAATTCTATTCTGCAATTCAATATACACCCTTTTGGAGTGAAAAAAATGAAATTGCGGCATAGTCTGTATCATTACATGTGAGATACACCTTTTTATATACTTTTTTCTATTCCGCTTTTCAATATACACCCATTTGGGGTGAAAAAAATTAAATTGCGGCATAGTCTTTATCGATACATGTGAGATACACCTTTTTATATACTTTTTTTCTATTCCGCTATTAAATATACACCCTTTTGGGGTAAAAAAAATTAAATTGCGGCATTGTCTGTATCGGTACGTGTGAGATACACCTTTAAATTTTTTTGGGTGCATCTTCCACCGCCAAGGATTGCAGGGCGCTACAGTTTGCCTCCTGTTCTGAACTCCTCTTCTTCCTCTTCCTCATCCTCATCCTGACTTTAAGGTACAAAAAATTGTAATCGGGGCCTATTCTGTGTTTGTACATGTGAGATACACCGTTTTATACATTTTTTTCTATTCTGCTATTCAATATACACCCTTATGGGGTAAAAAAATTAAATTGCGGCATAGTCTGTATTGGTATGTGTGAGGTACAACTTTCGCATTTTTTTGGGCGCATCTTCCACTGCCGAGGATTGCAGGGCGCTTCAGTTTGCCTCTTGTTCTGAACTCCTCCTACTCCTCTTCCTCATCCTCATCCTGACTTTAAGGTACAAAAAATTGTAATCGGGGCCTATTCTGTGTTTGTACATGTGAGATACACCGTTTTATAAAAAAAATTCTATTCTGCTATTTAATATTCACCCTTTTGGTGTAAAAAAAAATTAAATTGCGGCATAGTCTGTATCGGTACGTGTGAGATACACCTTTCAAATTTTTTGGGCGCATCTTCCACTGCCGAGGATTGCAGGGCGCTTCAGTTTGCCTCCTGTTCCGAACTCCTCCTACTCCTCTTCCTCATCCTCATCCTGACTTTAGGGTACAAAAAATTGTAATCGGGGCCTAGTCTGTCTTTGTACGTGTGAGATACACAGTTTTATAAAAAAATTCTATTCTGCAATTCAATATACACCCTTTTGGAGTAAAAAAAAATGAAATTGCGGCATAGTCTGTATCGGTACATGTGAGATACACCTTTTTATATACTTTTTTCTATTCCGCTATTCAATATACACCCATTTGGGGTGAAAAAAATTAAATTGCGGCATAGTCTTTATCGGTACATGTGAGATACACCTTTTTATATACTTTTTTTCTATTCCGCTATTAAATATACACCCTTTTGGGGTAAAAAAAATTAAATTGCGGCATAGTCTGTATCGGTACGTGTGAGATACACCTTTAAATTTTTTGGGGCGCATCTTCCACCGCCAAGGATTGCAGGGCGCTACAGTTTGCCTCCTGTTCCGAACTCCTCTTCCTCCTCTTCCTCATCCTCATCCTGACTTTAAGGTACAAAAAATTGTAATCGGGGCCTATTCTGTGTTTGTACATGTGAGATACACCGTTTTATACATTTTTTCTATTCTGCTATTCAATATACACCCTTATGGTGTAAAAAAACTTAAATTGCAGCATAATCTGTATCGGTACGTGTGAGATACACCTTTCAAATTTTTTGGGTGCATCTTCCACCGCCGAGGATTGCAGGGCGCTTCAGTTTGCCTCCTGTTCCGAACTCCTCCTACTCCTCTTCCTCATCCTGCATTTAGGGTACAAAAAATTGTAATCGGGGCTTAGTCTGTGTTTGTACATGTGAGATACACCAATTTATAAAATGGGGTGAAAAAAATTAAATTGCGGTATAGTCTGTATCGGTACATGTGAGATACACCTTTTTATATACTTTTTTCTATTCCGCTATTCAATATACACCCTTTTTGGGGTGAAAAAAATAAAATTGCGGCATAGTCTGTATCGGTACATGTGAGATACACCTTTTTATATACTTTTTTCTATTCCGTTATTCAATATACACCCTGTTGAAAAAAATTAAATTGCGTCATAGTCTTTATCGGTACGTGTGAGATACACCTTTCAAATTTTTTATATACTTTTTTCTATTCCGCTATTCAATATACACCCTTTTGGGGTAAAAAAATTAAATTGCGCCATAGTCGTATTTTTTGACTTTAGGGTACAAAAAATTGTAATCAGGGCCTAGTCTGTGTTTGTACGTGTGAGATACACAGTTTTATAATAACATTTCTATTCTGCTATTCAATATACACCCTTTTGGGGTGAAAAAAATGAAATTGCGGCATAGTCCGTATCGGTACATGTGAGATACACCTTTTTATATACTTTTTTATATTCCGCTATTCAATATACACCCTGTTGAAAAAAATTAAATTGCGGCATAGTCTTAATCGGTACGTGTGAGATACACCTTTCAAATTTTTTGGGCGCATCTTCCACTGCCGAGGATTGCAGGGCGCTTCAGTTTGCCTCCTGTTCCGAACTCCTCCTACTCCTCTTCCTCATCCTCATCCTGCCTTTAGGGTACAAAATATTGTAATCAGGGCCTAGTCTGTGTTTGTACATGTGAGATAAACCGTTTTATAAAATTTTTTCTATTCTGCTATCCAATATACACCCTTTTGGGATGAAAAAAATTAAATTGCGACATAGTCTGTATTGGTACGTGTGAGATACACCTTTTTGTATACTTTTTTCTATTCCGCTATTCAATATACACCCTTTTGGGGTAAAAAAATTAAATTGCAGCATAGTCTGTATCGGTACGTGTGAGATACACCTTTCAAATTTTTTGGGTGCATCTTCCACCGCCGAGGATTGAAGGGCGCTTCAGTTTGCCTCCTTTTCCGAACTCCTCCTACTCCTCTTCCTCATCCTCATCCTGCCTTTAGGGCACAAAAAATTGTAATCGGGGCCTAGTCTGTGTTTGTACGTGTGAGATAAACTGTTTTATGAAATTTTTTCTATTCCACTATTACATATACACCCTTTTGGTTAAAAAAAATTTAAATTGCGGCATAGTCTGTATCGGAACATGTGAGATACACCTTTTTATATACTTTTTTCTATTCCGCTATTCAATATACACCCTTTTGGGGTAAAAAACAATTAAATTGCGGCATAGTCTGTATCGGTACGTGTGAGATAGACCTTCTTATATACTTTTTTCTATTCCGCTATTTAATATATACCCTTTTGGGGTAAAAAAATTAAATTGCGGCATAGTCTGTATCGGTATGTGTGAGGTACAACTTTCGCATTTTTTTGGGCGCATCTTCCACTGCCGAGGATTGCAGGGCGCTTCAGTTTGCCTCTTGTTCTGAACCCCTCCTACTCCTCATCCTCATCCTGACTTTAAGGTACAAAAAATTGTAATCGGGGCCTATTCTGTGTTTGTACATGTGAGATACACCGTTTTATAAAAAATTTTCTATTCTGCTATTTAATATACACCCTTTTGGTGTAAAAAAAAATTAAATTGCGGCATAGTCTGTATCGGTACGTGTGAGATACACCTTTCAAATTTTTTGGGCACATCTTCCACTGCCGAGGATTGCAGGGCGCTTCAGTTTGCCTCCTGTTCCGAACTCCTCCTACTCCTCTTCCTCATCCTCATCCTGACTTTAGGGTACAAAAAATTGTAATCGGGGCCTAGTCTGTGTTTGTACGTGTGAGATACACAGTTTTATAAAAAAATTCTATTCTGCAATTCAATATACACCCTTTTGGAGTGAAAAAAATGAAATTGCGGCATAGTCTGTATCGGTACATGTGAGATACACCTTTTTATATACTTTTTTCTATTCCGCTATTCAATATACACCCATTTGGGGTGAAAAAAATTAAATTGTGGCATAGTCTTTACCATTTTATAAAAAAATGTTCTATTCTGCTATTTAATATACACCCTTTTGGTGTAAAAAAAAAATTAAATTGCGGCATAGTCTTTATCGGTACGTGTGAGATACACCTTTCAAATTTTTTGGGCGCAACTTCCACCGCCGAGGATTGCAGGGCGCTTCAGTTTGCCTCCTGTTCCGAACTCCTCCTACTCGTCTTCCTCATCCTCATCCTGCCTTTAGGGTACAAAATATTGTAATCAGGGCCTAGTCTGTGTTTGTACATGTGAGATAAACCGTTTTATAAAATTTTTTCTATTCTGCTATCCAATATTCACCCTTTTGGGATGAAAAAAATTAAATTGCGACATAGTCTGTATCGGTACGTGTGAGATACACCTTTTTATATACTTTTTTCTATTCAGCTATTTAATATACATCCTTTTGGGGTAAAAAATAAATAAATTGAGGCATAGTCTGTATCGGTACGTGTGAGATACACCTTTCAAATTTTTTGGGTGCATCTCCCACCGCCGAGGATTGAAGGGCGCTTCAGTTTGCCTCCTTTTCCGAACTCCTCCTACTCCTCTTCCTCATCCTCATCCTGCCTTTAGGGCACAAAAAATTGTAATCGGGGCCTAGTCTGTGTTTGTACGTGTGAGATAAACTGTTTTGTGAAATTTTTTCTATTCCACTATTCAATATACACCCTTTTGGGGTAAAAAAAACTTAAATTGCGGCATAGTCTGTATCGGTACGTGTGAGATAGACCTTCTTATATACTTTTTTCTATTCCGCTATTCAATATACACCCTTTTGGGGTAAAAAAAATTAAATTGCAGCATAGTCTGTATCTGTACGTGTGAGATACACCTTTCAAATTTTTTGGGCGCATCTTCCACTGCCGAGGATTGCAGGGCGCTTCAGTTTGTCTCCTGTTCCGAACTCCTCCTACTCCTCTTCCTCATCCTCATCCTGCCTTTAGGGCACAAAAAATTGTAATCGGGGCCTAGTCTGTGTTTGTACGTGTGAGATAAACTGTTTTATAAAATTTTTTCTATTCTGCTATCCAATATACACCCTTTTGGATGAAAAAAATTAAATTGCGACATAGTCTGTATTGGTACGTGTGAGATACACCTTTTTGTATACTTTTTTCTATTCCGCTATTCAATATACACCCTTTTGGGGTAAAAAATTAAATTGCAGCATAGTCTGTATCGGTACGTGTGAGATACACCTTTCAAATTTTTTGGGTGCATCTTCCACCGCCGAGGATTGAAGGGCGCTTCAGTTTGCCTCCTTTTCCGAACTCCTCCTACTCCTCTTCCTCATCCTCATCCTGCCTTTAGGGCACAAAAAATTGTAATCGGGGCCTAGTCTGTGTTTGTACGTGTGAGATAAACTGTTTTATGAAATTTTTTCTATTCCACTATTACATATACTCCCTATTGGTTAAAAAAAATTTAAATTGCGGCATAGTCTGTATCGGAACATGTGAGATACACCTTTTTATATACTTTTTTCTATTCCGCTATTCAATATACACCCTTTTGGGGTAAAAAACAATTAAATTGCGGCATAGTCTGTATCGGTACGTGTGAGATAGACCTTCTTATATACTTTTTTCTATTCCGCTATTTAATATATACCCTTTTGGGGTAAAAAAATTAAATTGCGGCATAGTCTGTATCGGTATGTGTGAGGTACAACTTTCGCATTTTTTGGGTGCATCTTCCACTGCCGAGGATTGCAGGGCGCTTCAGTTTGCCTCTTGTTCTGAACCCCTCCTACTCCTCATCCTCATCCTGACTTTAAGGTACAAAAAATTGTAATCGGGGCCTATTCTGTGTTTGTACATGTGAGATACACCGTTTTATAAAAAATTTTCTATTCTGCTATTTAATATACACCCTTTTGGTGTAAAAAAACAATTAAATTGCGGCATAGTCTGTATCGGTACGTGTGAGATACACCTTTCAAATTTTTTGGGCACATCTTCCACTGCCGAGGATTGCAGGGCGCTTCAGTTTGCCTCCTGTTCCGAACTCCTCCTACTCCTCTTCCTCATCCTCATCCTGACTTTAGGGTACAAAAAATTGTAATCGGGGCCTAGTCTGTGTTTGTACGTGTGAGATACACAGTTTTATAAAAAAATTCTATTCTGCAATTCAATATACACCCTTTTGGAGTGAAAAAAATGAAATTGCGGCATAGTCTGTATCGGTACATGTGAGATACACCTTTTTATATACTTTTTTCTATTCCGCTATTCAATATACACCCATTTGGGGTGAAAAAAATTAAATTGTGGCATAGTCTTTACCGTTTTATAAAAAAATGTTCTATTCTGCTATTTAATATACACCCTTTTGGTGTAAAAAAAAATTAAATTGCGGCATAGTCTTTATCGGTACGTGTGAGATACACCTTTCAAATTTTTTGGGCGCAACTTCCACCGCCGAGGATTGCAGGGCGCTTCAGTTTGCCTCCTGTTCCGAACTCCTCCTACTCGTCTTCCTCATCCTCATCCTGCCTTTAGGGTACAAAATATTGTAATCAGGGCCTAGTCTGTGTTTGTACATGTGAGATAAACCGTTTTATAAAATTTTTTCTATTCTGCTATCCAATATTCACCCTTTTGGGATGAAAAAAATTAAATTGCGACATAGTCTGTATCGGTACGTGTGAGATACACCTTTTTATATACTTTTTTCTATTCAGCTATTTAATATACATCCTTTTGGGGTAAAAAATAAATAAATTGAGGCATAGTCTGTATCGGTACGTGTGAGATACACCTTTCAAATTTTTTGGGTGCATCTCCCACCGCCGAGGATTGAAGGGCGCTTCAGTTTGCCTCCTTTTCCGAACTCCTCCTACTCCTCTTCCTCATCCTCATCCTGCCTTTAGGGCACAAAAAATTGTAATCGGGGCCTAGTCTGTGTTTGTACGTGTGAGATAAACTGTTTTGTGAAATTTTTTCTATTCCACTATTCAATATACATCCTTTTGGGGTAAAAAAAAACTTAAATTGCGGCATAGTCTGTATCGGTACGTGTGAGATAGACCTTCTTATATACTTTTTTCTATTCCGCTATTCAATATACACCCTTTTGGGGTAAAAAAAATTAAATTGCAGCATAGTCTGTATCTGTACGTGTGAGATACACCTTTCAAATTTTTTGGGCGCATCTTCCACTGCCGAGGATTGCAGGGCGCTTCAGTTTGTCTCCTGTTCCGAACTCCTCCTACTCCTCTTCCTCATCCTCATCCTGCCTTTAGGGCACAAAAAATTGTAATCGGGGCCTAGTCTGTGTTTGTACGTGTGAGATAACCTGTTTTATGAAATGTTTTCTATTCCACTATTCAATATACACCCTTTTGGGGTAAAAAAACTTAAATTGCAGCATAGTCTATATCGGTACGTGTGAGATAGACCTTCTTATATACTTTTTTCTATTCCGCTATTCAATATATACCATTTTGGGGTAAAAAAATTAAATTGCGGCATAGTCTGTATCGGTACGTGTGAGATAGACCTGCTTATATACTTTTTTCTATTCCGCTATTCAATATACACCCTTTTGGGGTAAAAAAATTAAATTGCGGCATAGTCTGTATCGCTACGTGTGAGATACACCTTTCAAATTTTTTGGGCGCATCTTCCACTGCCGAGGATTGCAGGGCGCTTCAGTTTGCCTCCTGTTCCGAACTCCTCCTACTCCTCTTCCTCATCCTCATCCTGACTTTAGGGTACAAAAAATTGTAATCGGGGCCTAGTCTGTGTTTGTACGTGTGAGATACACAGTTTTATAAAAAAATTCTATTCTGCAATTCAATATACACCCTTTTGGAGTGAAAAAAATGAAATTGCGGCATAGTCTGTATCGGTACATGTGAGATACACCTTTTTATATACTTTTTTCTATTCCGCTATTCAATATACAGCCATTTGGGGTGAAAAAAATTAAATTGCGGCATAGTCTTTACCGTTTTATAAAAAAATGTTCTATTCTGCTATTTAATATACACCCTTTTGGTGTAAAAAAAATTAAATTGCGGCATAGTCTGTATCGGTACATGTGAGATACACCTTTTTATATACATTTTTCTATTCCGCTATTCAATATACACCCTGTTGAAAAAAATTAAATTGCGGCATAGTCTTTATCGGTACGTGTGAGATACACCTTTCAAATTTTTTGGGCGCAACTTCCACCGCCGAGGATTGCAGGGCGCTTCAGTTTGCCTCCTGTTCCGAACTCCTCCTACTCCTCTTCCTCATCCTCATCCTGCCTTTAGGGTACAAAATATTGTAATCAGGGCCTAGTCTGTGTTTGTACATGTGAGATAAACCGTTTTATAAAATGTTTTCTATTCTGCTATCCAATATACACCCTTTTGGGATGAAAAAAATTAAATTGCGACATAGTCTGTATCGGTACGTGTGAGATACACCTTTTTATATACTTTTTTCTATTCAGCTATTTAATATACATCCTTTTGGGATAAAAAATAAATAAATTGCGGCATAGTCTGTATCGGTACGTGTGAGATACAACTTTCAAATTTTTTGGGTGCATCTCCCACCGCCAAGGATTGAAGGGCGCTTCAGTTTGCCTCCTTTTCCGAACTCCTCCTACTCCTGTTCCTCATCCTCATCCTGCCTTTAGGGCACAAAAAATTGTAATTGGGGCCTAGTCTGTGTTTGTACGTGTGAGATAAACTGTTTTATGAAATTTTTTCTATTCCACTATTCAATATACACCCTTTTGGGGTAAAAAAAACTTAAATTGCGGCATAGTCTGTATCGGTACGTGTGAGATAGACCTTCTTATATACTTTTTTCTATTCCGCTATTCAATATACACCCTTTTGGGGTAAAAAAAATTAAATTGCGGCATAGTCTGTATCGGTACGTGTGAGATACACCTTTCAAATTTTTTGGGCGCATCTTCCACTGCCGAGGATTGCAGGGCGCTTCAGTTTGTCTCCTGTTCCGAACTCCTCCTATTCCTCTTCCTCCTCCTCATCCTGACTTTAGGTTACAAAAAATTGTAATCGGGGCCTAGTCTGTGTTTGTACGTGTGAGATACACAGTTTTATAAAAAAAATTCTATTCTGCTATTCAATATACACCCTTTCGGGGTGAAAAAAATTAAATTGCGGCATAGTCTGTATCGGTACATGTGAGATACACCTTTTTATATACCTTTTTCTATTCCGCTATTCAATATACACCCTTTTGGGGTAAAAAAAATGAAATTGCGGCATAGTCTGTATCGGTACATGTGAGATACACCTTTTTATATACATTTTTCTATTCCGCTATTCAATATACACCCTGTTGAAAAAAATTAAATTGCGGCATAGTCTTTATCGGTACGTGTGAGATACACCTTTCAAATTTTTTGGGCGCAACTTCCACCGCCGAGGATTGCAGGGCGCTTCAGTTTGCCTCCTGTTCCGAACTCCTCCTACTCCTCTTCCTCATCCTCATCCTGCCTTTAGGGTACAAAATATTGTAATCAGGGCCTAGTCTGTGTTTGTACATGTGAGATAAACCGTTTTATAAAATTTTTTCTATTCTGCTATCCAATATACACCCTTTTGGGATGAAAAAAATTAAATTGCGACATAGTCTGTATCGGTACGTGTGAGATAGACCTTCTTATATACTTTTTTCTATTCCGCTATTCAATATATACCATTTTGGGGTAAAAAAAATTAAATTGCGGCATAGTCTGTATCGGTACGTGTGAGATACACCTTTCAAATTTTTTGGGTGCATCTTCCACCGCCGATGATTGAAGGGCGCTTCAGTTTGCCTCCTTTTCCGAACTCCTCCTACTCCTCTTCCTCATCCTCATCCTGCCTTTAGGGCACAAAAAATTGTAATCGGGGCCTAGTCTGTGTTTGTACGTGTGAGATAAACTGTTTTATGAAATTTTTTCTATTCCACTATTCAATATACACCCTTTTGGGGTAAAAAAAACTTAAATTGCAGCATAGTCTATATCGGTACGTGTGAGATAGACCTTCTTATATACTTTTTTCTATTCCGCTATTCAATATATACCATTTTGGGGTAAAAAAATTAAATTGCGGCATAGTCTGTATCGGTACGTGTGAGATAGACCTGCTTATATACTTTTTTCTATTCCGCTATTCAATATACACCCTTTTGGGGTAAAAAAATTAAATTGCGGCATAGTCTGTATCGCTACGTGTGAGATACACCTTTCAAATTTTTTGGGGCAATCTTCCACTGCCGAGGATTGCAGGGCGCTTCAGTTTGCCTCCTGTTCCGAACTCCTCCTACTCCTCTTCCTCATCCTCATCCTGACTTTAGGGTACAAAAAAATTGTAATCGGGGCCTAGTTTGTGTTTGTACGTGTGAGATACACAGTTTTATAAAAAAATTCTATTCTGCAATTCAATATACACCCTTTTGGAGTGAAAAAAATTAAATTGCAGCATAGTGTGTATCGGTACATGTGAGATACACCTTTTTATATACTTTTTTCTATTCCGCTATTCAATATACACCCATTTGGGGTGAAAAAAATTAAATTGCGGCATAGTCTTTACCGTTTTATAAAAAAATGTTCTATTCTGCTATTTAATATACACCCTTTTGGTGTAAAAAAAATTAAATTGCGGCATAGTCTTTATCGGTACGTGTGAGATACACCTTTCAAATTTTTTGGGCGCAACTTCCACCGCCGAGGATTGCAGGGCGCTTCAGTTTGCCTCCTGTTCCGAACTCCTCCTACTCCTCTTCCTCATCCTCATCCTGCCTTTAGGGTACAAAATATTGTAATCAGGGCCTAGTCTGTGTTTGTACATGTGAGATAAACCGTTTTATAAATTTTTTTCTATTCTGCTATCCAATATACACCCTTTTGGGATGAAAAAAATTAAATTGCGACATAGTCTGTATCGGTACGTGTGAGATAGACCTTCTTATATACTTTTTTCTATTCCGCTATTCAATATATACCATTTTGGGGTAAAAAAATTAAATTGCGGCATAGTCTGTATCGGTACGTGTGAGATACACCTTTCAAATTTTTTGGGTGCATCTTCCACCGCCGATGATTGAAGGGCGCTTCAGTTTGCCTCCTTTTCCGAACTCCTCCTACTCCTCTTCCTCATCCTCATCCTGCCTTTAGGGCACAAAAAATTGTAATCGGGGCCTAGTCTGTGTTTGTACGTGTGAGATAAACTGTTTTATGAAATTTTTTCTATTCCACTATTCAATATACACCCTTTTGGGGTAAAAAAACTTAAATTGCAGCATAGTCTATTTTGGTACGTGTGAGATAGACCTTCTTATATACTTTTTTCTATTCCGCTATTCAATATACACCCTCTTGGGGTAAAAAAAATTAAATTGCAGCATAGTCTGTATCTGTACGTGTGAGATACACCTTTCAAATTTTTTGGGCGCATCTTCCACTGCCGAGGATTGCAGGGCGCTTCAGTTTGTCTCCTGTTCCGAACTCCTCCTATTCCTCTTCCTCCTCCTCATCCTGACTTTAGGGTACAAAAAATGGTAATCTGGGCCTAGTCTGTGTTTGTACGTGTGAAATACACAGTTTTATAAAAAAAATTCTATTCTGCTATTCAATATACACCCTTTTGGGGTGAAAAAAATTAAATTGCGGCATAGTCTGTATCGGTACATGTGAGATACACCTTTTTATATACCTTTTTCTATTCCGCTATTCAATATACACCCTTTTGGGGTGAAAAAAATGAAATTGCGGCAAAGTCTGTATCGGTACATGTGAGATACACCTTTTTATATACATTTTTCTATTCCGCTATTCAATATACACCCTGTTGAAAAAAATTAAATTGCGGCATAGTCTTTATCGGTACGTGTGAGATACACCTTTCAAATCTTTTGGGCGCAACTTCCACCGCCGAGGATTGCAGGGCGCTTCAGTTTGCCTCCTGTTCCGAACTCCTCCTACTCCTCTTCCTCATCCTCATCCTGCCTTTAGGGTACAAAATATTGTAATCAGGGCCTAGTCTGTGTTTGTACATGTGAGATAAACCGTTTTATAAAATTTTTTCTATTCTGCTATCCAATATACACCCTTTTGGGATGAAAAAACATTAAATTGCGACATAGTCTGTATCGGTACGTGAGAGATAGACCTTCTTATATGCTTTTTTCTATTCCGCTATTCAATATATACCATTTTGGGGTAAAAAAATTAAATTGCGGCATATTCTGTATCGGTACGTGTGAGATACACCTTTCAAATTTTTTGGGTGCATCTTCCACCGCCGATGATTGAAGGGCGCTTCAGTTTGCCTCCTTTTCCGAACTCCTCCTACTCCTCTTCCTCATCCTCATCCTGCCTTTAGGGCACAAAAAATTGTAATCGGGGCCTAGTCTGTGTTTGTACGTGTGAGATAAACTGTTTTATGAAATTTTTTCTATTCCACTATTCAATATACACCCTTTTGGGGTAAAAAAACTTAAATTGCAGCATAGTCTATATCGGTACGTGTGAGATAGACCTTCTTATATACTTTTTTCTATTCCGCTATTCAATATATACCATTTTGGGGTAAAAAAATTAAATTGCGGCATAGTCTGTATCGGTACGTGTGAGATAGACCTGCTTATATACTTTTTTCTATTCCGCTATTCAATATACACCCTTTTGGGGTAAAAAAATTAAATTGCGGCATAGTCTGTATCGCTACGTGTGAGATACACCTTTCAAATTTTTTGGGGCAATCTTCCACTGCCGAGGATTGCAGGGCGCTTCAGTTTGCCTCCTGTTCCGAACTCCTCCTACTCCTCTTCCTCATCCTCATCCTGACTTTAGGGTACAAAAAATTGTAATCGGGGCCTAGTCTGTGTTTGTACGTGTGAGATACACAGTTTTATAAAAAAAATTCTATTCTGCAATTCAATATACACCCTTTTGGAGTGAAAAAAATTAAATTGCAGCATAGTGTGTATCGGTACATGTGAGATACACCTTTTTATATACTTTTTTCTATTCCGCTATTCAATATACACCCATTTGGGGTGAAAAAAATTAAATTGCGGCATAGTCTTTACCGTTTTATAAAAAAATGTTCTATTCTGCTATTTAATATACACCCTTTTGGTGTAAAAAAAATTAAATTGCGGCATAGTCTTTATCGGTACGTGTGAGATACACCTTTCAAATTTTTTGGGCGCAACTTCCACCGCCGAGGATTGCAGGGCGCTTCAGTTTGCCTCCTGTTCCGAACTCCTCCTACTCGTCTTCCTCATCCTCATCCTGCCTTTAGGGTACAAAATATTGTAATCAGGGCCTAGTCTGTGTTTGTACATGTGAGATAAACCGTTTTATAAAATTTTTTCTATTCTGCTATCCAATATACACCCTTTTGGGATGAAAAAAATTAAATTGCGACATAGTCTGTATCGGTACGTGTGAGATACACCTTTTTATATACTTTTTCTATTCAGCTACTTAATATACATCCTTTTGGGGTAAAAAATAAATAAATTGAGGCATAGTCTGTATCGGTACGTGTGAGATACACCTTTCAAATTTTTTGGGTGCATCTCCCACCGCCGAGGATTGAAGGGCGCTTCAGTTTGCCTCCTTTTCCAAACTCCTCCTACTCCTCTTCCTCATCCTCATCCTGCCTTTAGGGTACAAAATATTGTAATCAGGGCCTAGTCTGTGTTTGTACATGTGAGATAAACCGTTTTATAAAATTTTTTCTATTCTGCTATCCAATATACACCCTTTTGGGGTGAAAAAAATTAAATTGCGACATAGTCTGTATCGGTACGTGTGAGATAGACCTTCTTATATACTTTTTTCTATTCCGCTATTCAATATATACTATTTTGGGGTAAAAAAATTAAATTGCGGCATAGTCTGTATCGGTACGTGTGAGATACACCTTTCAAATTTTTTGGGTGCATCTTCCACCGCCGATAATTGAAGGGCGCTTCAGTTTGCCTCCTTTTTCGAACTCCTCCTACTCCTCTTCCTCATCCTCATCCTGCCTTTAGGGCACAAAAAATTGTAATCGGGGCCTAGTCTGTGTTTGTACGTGTGAGATAAACTGTTTTATGAAATTTTTTCTATTCCACTATTCAATATACACCCTTTTGGGGTAAAAAATCTTAAATTGCAGCATAGTCTATATCGGTACGTGTGAGATAGACCTTCTTATATACTTTTTTCTATTCCGCTATTCAATATATACCATTTTGGGGTAAAACAATGAAATTGCGGCATAGTCTGTATCGGTACGTGTGAGATAGACCTGCTTATATACTTTTTTCTATTCCGCTATTCAATATACACCCTTTTGGGGTAAAAAAATTAAATTGCGGCATAGTCTGTATCGCTACGTGTGAGATACACCTTTCAAATTTTTTGGGCGCATCTTCCACTGCCGAGGATTGCAGGGCGCTTCAGTTTGCCTCCTGTTCCGAACTCCTCCTACTCCTCTTCCTCCTCCTCATCCTGACTTTAGGGTACAAAAAATTGTAATCGGGGCCTAGTCTGTGTTTGTACGTGTGAGATACACAGTTTTATAAAAAAATTCTATCCTGCAATTCAATATACACCCTTTTGGAGTGAAAAAAAATGAAATTGCAGCATAGTCTGTATCGGTACATGTGAGATACACCTTTTTATATACTTTTTTCTATTCCGCTATTCAATATACACCCATTTGGGGTGAAAAAAATTAAATTGCGGCATAGTCTTTACCGTTTTAAAAAAAAATGTTCTATTCTGCTATTTAATATACACCCTTTTGGTGTAAAAAAAATTAAATTGCGGCATAGTCTTTATCGGTACGTGTGAGATACACCTTTCAGATTTTTTGGGCGCAACTTCCACCGCCGAGGATTGCAGGGCACTTCAGTTTGCCTCCTGTTCCGAACTCCTCCTACTCCTCTTCCTCATCCTCATCCTGCCTTTAGGGTACAAAATATTGTAATCAGGGCCTAGTCTGTGTTTGTACATGTGAGATAAACCGTTTTATAAAATTTTTTCTATTCTGCTATCCAATATACACCCTTTTGGGATGAAAAAAATTAAATTGCGACATAGTCTGTATCGGTACGTGTGAGATAGACCTTCTTATATACTTTTTTCTATTCCGCTATTCAATATATACCATTTTGGGGTAAAAAAATTAAATTGCGGCATAGTCTGTATCGGTACGTGTGAGATACACCTTTCAAATTTTTTGGGTGCATCTTCCACCGCCGATGATTGAAGGGCGCTTCAGTTTGCCTCCTTTTCCGAACTCCTCCTACTCCTCTTCCTCATCCTCATCCTGCCTTTAGGGCACAAAAAATTGTAATCGGGGCCTAGTCTGTGTTTGTACGTGTGAGATAAACTGTTTTATGAAATTTTTTCTATTCCACTATTCAATATACACCCTTTTGGGGTAAAAAAACTTAAATTGCAGCATAGTCTATATCGGTACGTGTGAGATAGACCTTCTTATATACTTTTTTCTATTCCGCTATTCAATATACACCCTTTTGGGGTAAAAAAAATTAAATTGCAGCATAGTCTGTATCTGTACGTGTGAGATACACCTTTCAAATTTTTTGGGCGCATCTTCCACTGCCGAGGATTGCAGGGCGCTTCAGTTTGTCTCCTGTTCCGAACTCCTCCTATTCCTCTTCCTCCTCCTCATCCTGACTTTAGGGTACAAAAAATGGTAATCTGGGCCTAGTCTGTGTTTGTACGTGTGAAATACACAGTTTTATAAAAAAAATTCTATTCTGCTATTCAATATACACCCTTTTGGGGTGAAAAAAATTAAATTGCGGCATAGTCTGTATCGGTACATGTGAGATACACCTTTTTATATACCTTTTTCTATTCCGCTATTCAATATACACCCTTTTGGGGTGAAAAAAATGAAATTGCGGCATAGTCTGTATCGGTACATGTGAGATACACCTTTTTATATACATTTTTCTATTCCGCTATTCAATATACACCCTGTTGAAAAAAATTAAATTGCGGCACAGTCTTTATCGGTACGTGTGAGATACACCTTTCAAATTTTTTGGGCGCAACTTCCACCGCCGAGGATTGCAGGGCGCTTCAGTTTGCCTCCTGTTCCGAACTCCTCCTACTCCTCTTCCTCATCCTCATCCTGCCTTTAGGGTACAAAATATTGTAATCAGGGCCTAGTCTGTGTTTGTACATGTGAGATAAACCGTTTTATAAAATTTTTTCTATTCTGCTATCCAATATACACCCTTTTGGGATGAAAAAACATTAAATTGCGACATAGTCTGTATCGGTACGTGTGAGATAGACCTTCTTATATACTTTTTTCTATTCCGCTATTCAATATATACCATTTTGGGGTAAAAAAATTAAATTGCGGCATATTCTGTATCGGTACGTGTGAGATACACCTTTCAAATTTTTTGGGTGCATCTTCCACCGCCGATGATTGAAGGGCGCTTCAGTTTGCCTCCTTTTCCGAACTCCTCCTACTCCTCTTCCTCATCCTCATCCTGCCTTTAGGGCACAAAAAATTGTAATCGGGGCCTAGTCTGTGTTTGTACGTGTGAGATAAACTGTTTTATGAAATTTTTTCTATTCCACTATTCAATATACACCCTTTTGGGGTAAAAAAACTTAAATTGCAGCATAGTCTATATCGGTACGTGTGAGATAGACCTGCTTATATACTTTTTTCTATTCCGCTATTCAATATACACCCTTTTGGGGTAAAAAAATGAAATTGCGGCATAGTCTGTATCGGTACGTGTGAGATACACCTTTCAAATTTTTTGGGCGCATCTTTCACTGCCGAGGATTGCAGGGCGCTTCAGTTTGTCTCCTGTTCTGAACTCCTCCTATTCCTCTTCCTCCTCCTCATCCTGACTTTAGGGTACAAAAAATTGTAATCGGGGCCTAGTCTGTGTTTGTACGTGTGAGATTCACAGTTTTATAAAAAAATTCTATTCTGCTATTCAATATACACCCTTTTGGGGTGAAAAACATTAATTTGCAACATTGTCTGTATCGGTACATGTGAGATACACCTTTTTATATACCTTTTTCTATTCCGCTATTCAATATACACCCTTTTGGGGTGAAAAAAATTAAATTGCGGCATAGTCTGTATCGGTACATGTGAGATACACCTTTTTATATACCTTTTTCTATTCCCCTATTCAATATACACCCTTTTGGGGTGAAAAAATTAAATTGCGGCATAGTCTGTATAGGTACATGTGAGATACACCTCTTTATATACTTTTTTCTATTCCGCTATTCAATATACACCCTTTTGGTTAAAAAAAAATTAAATTGCGGCATAGTCTGTATCGGAACATGTGAGATACACCTTTTTATATACTTTTTTCTATTCCGCTATTCAATATACACCTTTTTGGGGTAAAAAACATTTAAATTGCGGCATAGTCTGTATCGGTACGTGTGAGATAGACCTTCTTATATACTTTTTTCTATTCCGCTATTTAATATATACCCTTTTGGGGTAAAAAAATTAAATTGCGGCATAGTCTGTATCGGTATGTGTGAGGTACAACTTTCACATTTTTTTGGGCGCATCTTCCACTGCCGAGGATTGCAGGGCGCTTCAGTTTGCCTCTTGTTCTGAACTCCTCCTACTCCTCTTCCTCATCCTCATCCTGACTTTAAGGTACAAAAAATTGTAATCGGGGCCTATTCTGTGTTTGTACATGTGAGATACACCGTTTTATAAAAAAATTCTATTCTGCTATTTAATATACACCCTTTTGGTGTAAAAAAAAATTAAATTGCGGCATAGTCTGTATCAGTACGTGTGAGATACACCTTTTTATATACTTTTTTCTATTCCGCTATTCAATATACACCCATTTGGGGTGAAAAAAAAGTAAATTGCGGCATAGTCTTTATCGGTACATGTGAGATACACCTTTTTATATACTTTTTTCTATTCCGCTATTAAATATACACCCTTTTGGGGTAAAAAAAAATAAATTTGGGTGCATCTTCCACCGCCAAGGATTGCAGGGCGCTTCAGTTTGCCTCCTGTTCCGAACTCCTCCTACTCCTCTTCCTCATCCTCATCCTGCATTTAGGGTACAAAAAATTGTAATCGGGGCTTAGTCTGTGTTTGTACGTGTGAGATACACCGTTTTATAAAAATTTTTCTATTCCGCTATTCAATATACACCCTTTTGGGGTGAAAAAAATTAAATTGCGGCATAGTCTGTATCGGTACATGTGAGATACACCTTTTTATATACTTTTTTCTATTCCGCTACTCAATATACACCCTTTTTGGGGTGAAAAAAATTAAACTGAGGCATAGTCTGTATCGGTACATGTGAGATAAACCTTTTTATATACTTTTTTCTATTCCGTTATTCAATATACACCCTTTTGGGGTAAAAAAAATTAAATTGCGGTATAGTCTGTATCGGTACATGTGAGATAGACCTTCTTATATACTTTTTTCTATTCCCCTATTTAATATACACCCTTTTGGGGTAAAAAAATTAAATTGCGGCATAGTCTGTATCGGTACGTGTGAGATACACCTTTCAATTTTTTTGGGCGCATCTTCCACCTCCGAGGATTGCAGGGCACTTCAGTTTGCCTCCTGTTCCGAACTCCTCCTACTCCTCTTCCTCATCCTCATCCTGCCTTTAGGGTACAAAAAATTGAAATCGGGGGCCTAGTCTGTGTTTGTACGTGTGAGATACACCGTTTTATAAATTTTTTTCTATTCCGCTATTCAATATACACCCTTTTGAAAAAAATTAAATTGCGGCATAGTCTTTATCGGTACGTGTGAGATACACCTTTCAAATTTTTTGGGCGCATCTTCCACCGCCGAGGATCGCAGGGCGCTTCAGTTTGCCTCCTGTTCCGAACTCCTCCTACTCCTCTTCCTCATCCTCATCCTGACTTTAGGGTACAAAAAATTGTAATCGGGGCCTAGTCTGTGTTTGTACGTTTGAGATACACAGTTTTATAAAAAAAATTCTATTTCGCTATTCATTATACACCCTTTTGGTGTTAAAAAATTAAATTTCGGCATAGTCTGTATCGGTACATGTGAGATACACCTTTCAAATTTTTTGGGCACATCTTCCACCGCCGAGGATTGCAGGGCACTTCACTTTGCCTCCTGTTCCAAAGTCCTCCTACTCCTCTTCCTCATCCTCATCCTGCATTTAGGGTACAAAAAATTGTAATCAGGGCTTAGTCTGTGTTTGTACGTGTGAGATACACCGTTTTATAACATTTTTTCTATTCCGCTATTCAATATACACCTTTTTGGGGTGAAAAAAATTAAATTGCGGCATAGTCTGTATTGGTACGTGTGAGATAGACCTTCTTATATACTTTTTTCTATTCCGCTATTTAATATATACCCTTTTTGGGGTGAAAAAAATTAAACTGAGGCATAGTCTGTATCGGTACATGTGAGATAAACCTTTTTATATACTTTTTTCTATTCCGTTATTCAATATACACCCTTTTGGGGTAAAAAAAATTAAATTGCGGTATAGTCTGTATCGGTACATGTGAGATAGACCTTCTTATATACTTTTTTCTATTCCCCTATTTAATATACACCCTTTTGGGGTAAAAAAATTAAATTGCGGCATAGTCTGTATCGGTACGTGTGAGATACACCTTTCAATTTTTTTGGGCGCATCTTCCACCTCCGAGGATTGCAGGGCACTTCAGTTTGCCTCCTGTTCCGAACTCCTCCTACTCCTCTTCCTCATCCTCATCCTGCCTTTAGGGTACAAAAAATTGAAATCGGGGGCCTAGTCTGTGTTTGTACGTGTGAGATACACCGTTTTATAAATTTTTTTCTATTCCGCTATTCAATATACACCCTTTTGAAAAAAATTAAATTGCGGCATAGTCTTTATCGGTACGTGTGAGATACACCTTTCAAATTTTTTGGGCGCATCTTCCACCGCCGAGGATCGCAGGGCGCTTCAGTTTGCCTCCTGTTCCGAACTCCTCCTACTCCTCTTCCTCATCCTCATCCTGACTTTAGGGTACAAAAAATTGTAATCGGGGCCTAGTCTGTGTTTGTACGTTTGAGATACACAGTTTTATAAAAAAAATTCTATTTCGCTATTCATTATACACCCTTTTGGTGTTAAAAAATTAAATTTCGGCATAGTCTGTATCGGTACATGTGAGATACACCTTTCAAATTTTTTGGGCACATCTTCCACCGCCGAGGATTGCAGGGCACTTCACTTTGCCTCCTGTTCCAAAGTCCTCCTACTCCTCTTCCTCATCCTCATCCTGCATTTAGGGTACAAAAAATTGTAATCAGGGCTTAGTCTGTGTTTGTACGTGTGAGATACACCGTTTTATAACATTTTTTCTATTCCGCTATTCAATATACACCTTTTTGGGGTGAAAAAAATTAAATTGCGGCATAGTCTGTATTGGTACGTGTGAGATAGACCTTCTTATATACTTTTTTCTATTCCGCTATTTAATATATACCCTTTTGGGGTAAAAAAATTAAATTGCGGCATAGTCTGTATCGGTATGTGTGAGGTACAACTTTCACATTTTTTGGGCGCATCTTCCACTGCCGAGGATTGCAGGGCGCTTCAGTTTGCCTCTTGTTCTGAACTCCTCCTACTCCTCTTCCTCATCCTCATCCTGACTTTAAGGTACAAAAAATTGTAATCGGGGCCTATTCTGTGTTTGTACATGTGAGATACACCGTTTTATAAAAAATTCTATTCTGCTATTTAATATACACCCTTTTGGTGTAAAAAAAAATTAAATTGCGGCATAGTCTGTATCAGTACGTGTGAGATACACCTTTTTATATACTTTTTTCTATTCCGCTATTCAATATACACCCATTTGGGGTGAAAAAAAAGTAAATTGCGGCATAGTCTTTATCGGTACATGTGAGATACACCTTTTTATATACTTTTTTCTATTCCGCTATTAAATATACACCCTTTTGGGGTAAAAAAAATTAAATTTGGGTGCATCTTCAACCGCCAAGGATTGCAGGGCGCTTCAGTTTGCCTCCTGTTCCGAACTCCTCCTACTCCTCTTCCTCATCCTCATCCTGCATTTAGGGTACAAAAAATTGTAATCGGGGCTTAGTCTGTGTTTGTACGTGTGAGATACACCGTTTTATAAAAATTTTTCTATTCCGCTATTCAATATACACCCTTTTGGGGTGAAAAAAATTAAATTGCGGCATAGTCTGTATCGGTACATGTGAGATACACCTTTTTATATACTTTTTTCTATTCCGCTACTCAATATACACCCTTTTTGGGGTGAAAAAAATTAAACTGAGGCATAGTCTGTATCGGTACATGTGAGATAAACCTTTTTATATACTTTTTTCTATTCCGTTATTCAATATACACCCTTTTGGGGTAAAAAAAATTAAATTGCGGTATAGTCTGTATCGGTACATGTGAGATAGACCTTCTTATATACTTTTTTCTATTCCCCTATTTAATATACACCCTTTTGGGGTAAAAAAATTAAATTGCGGCATAGTCTGTATCGGTACGTGTGAGATACACCTTTCAATTTTTTTGGGCGCATCTTCCACCTCCGAGGATTGCAGGGCACTTCAGTTTGCCTCCTGTTCCGAACTCCTCCTACTCCTCTTCCTCATCCTCATCCTGCCTTTAGGGTACAAAAAATTGAAATCGGGGGCCTAGTCTGTGTTTGTACGTGTGAGATACACCGTTTTATAAATTTTTTTCTATTCCGCTATTCAATATACACCCTTTTGAAAAAAATTAAATTGCGGCATAGTCTTTATCGGTACGTGTGAGATACACCTTTCAAATTTTTTGGGCGCATCTTCCACCGCCGAGGATCGCAGGGCGCTTAAATTGCGGCATAGTCTGTATCGGTACATGTGAGATACACCTTTTTATATACTTTTTTCTATTCCGCTACTCAATATACACCCTTTTTGGGGTGAAAAAAATTAAACTGAGGCATAGTCTGTATCGGTACATGTGAGATAAACCTTTTTATATACTTTTTTCTATTCCGTTATTCAATATACACCCTTTTGGGGTAAAAAAAATTAAATTGCGGTATAGTCTGTATCGGTACATGTGAGATAGACCTTCTTATATACTTTTTTCTATTCCCCTATTTAATATACACCCTTTTGGGGTAAAAAAATTAAATTGCGGCATAGTCTGTATCGGTACGTGTGAGATACACCTTTCAATTTTTTTGGGCGCATCTTCCACCTCCGAGGATTGCAGGGCACTTCAGTTTGCCTCCTGTTCCGAACTCCTCCTACTCCTCTTCCTCATCCTCATCCTGCCTTTAGGGTACAAAAAATTGAAATCGGGGGCCTAGTCTGTGTTTGTACGTGTGAGATACACCGTTTTATAAATTTTTTTCTATTCCGCTATTCAATATACACCCTTTTGAAAAAAATTAAATTGCGGCATAGTCTTTATCGGTACGTGTGAGATACACCTTTCAAATTTTTTGGGCGCATCTTCCACCGCCGAGGATCGCAGGGCGCTTCAGTTTGCCTCCTGTTCCGAACTCCTCCTACTCCTCTTCCTCATCCTCATCCTGACTTTAGGGTACAAAAAATTGTAATCGGGGCCTAGTCTGTGTTTGTACGTTTGAGATACACAGTTTTATAAAAAAAATTCTATTTCGCTATTCATTATACACCCTTTTGGTGTTAAAAAATTAAATTTCGGCATAGTCTGTATCGGTACATGTGAGATACACCTTTCAAATTTTTTGGGCACATCTTCCACCGCCGAGGATTGCAGGGCACTTCACTTTGCCTCCTGTTCCAAAGTCCTCCTACTCCTCTTCCTCATCCTCATCCTGCATTTAGGGTACAAAAAATTGTAATCAGGGCTTAGTCTGTGTTTGTACGTGTGAGATACACCGTTTTATAACATTTTTTCTATTCCGCTATTCAATATACACCCTTTTGGGGTGAAAAAAATTAAATTGCGGCATAGTCTGTATCGGTACATGTGAGATACACCTTTTTATATACTTTTTTCTATTCCGCTATTCAATATACACCCTTTTTGGGGTGAAAAAAATTAAATTGCGGCATAGTCTGTATCGGTACATGTGAGATAAACCTTTTTATATACTTTTTTCTATTTCGCTATTCAATATACACCCTTTTGGAGTAAAAAAACGAAATTGCGGCATAGTCTGTATTGGTACATGTGAGATATACCTTTCAAATTTATTGGATGCATCTTCCACCGCCGAGGATTGCAGGGCACTTCAGTTTGCCTCCTGTTCCGAACTCCTCCTACTCCTCATCCTCATCCTGCCTTTAGGGTACAAAAAACTTGTAATCGGGGCCTAGTCTGTGTTTGTACTTGTGAGATACACCTTTTTATATACTTTTTTCTATTCCGCTATTCAATATACACCCTTTTGGGGTGAAATAAATTAAATTGCAGCATAGTCTGTATCGGTACGTGTGAGATTGACCTTTTTATATACTTTTTTCTATTCCGCTATTCAATATACACCCTTTTGGATTAAAAAAAATTAAATTGCGGCATAGTCTGTATCGGTACGTTTGAGACAGACCTTCTTATATACTTTTTTCTATTCCACTATTCAATATACACCCTTTTGGGGTAAAAAAATTAAATTGTGGCATAGTCTGTATTGGTACGTTTGAGATACACCTTTCAAATTTTTTGGGCGCATCTTCCACCGCCGAGGATTGCAGGGCGCTTCAGTTTGCCTCCTGTTCCGAACTCCTCCTACTACTCCTCCTCATCCTGACTTTAGGGGAAAAAAATTGTAATCGGGGCCTAGTCTGGGTTTGTATGTGTGAGATACACCGTTTTATAAAAAAAATTCTATACTGCTATTCAATATACACCCTTATGGTGTAAAAAAAAATTAAATTGCGGCATAGTCTGTATCGGTACGTGTGAGATACACCTTTCAAATTTTTTGGGCGCATCTTCCACCGCCAAGGATTGCAGGGCGCTTCAGTTTGCCTCCTGTTCGGAACTCCTCCTACTCCTCTTCCTCATCCTCTTCCTGCATTTAGGGTACAAAAAATTGTAATCGGGGCTTAGACTGTGTTTGTACGTGTGAGATACACCGTTTTATAAAAAAAATTTATTCCGCTATTCAATATACACCCTTTTGGGGGTGAAAAAAATTAAATTGCGGCATAGTCTGTATCGGTACATGTGAGATACACCTTTTTATATACTTTTTTCTATTCCGCTATTCAATATACACCCTTTTTGGGGTGAAAAAAATTAAATTGCGGCATAGTCTGTATCGGTACATGTGAGATAAACCTTTTTATATACTTTTTTCTATTACGCTATTCAATATACACCCTTTTGGAGTAAAAAAAACTAAATTGCGGCATAGTCTGTATTGGTACATGTGAGATATACCTTTCAAATTTATTGGACGCATCTTCCACCGCCGAGGATTGCAGGGCACTTCAGTTTGCCTCCTGTTCCGAACTCCTCCTACTCCTCATCCTCATCCTGCCTTTAGGGTACAAAAAATTGTAATCGGGGCCTAGTCTGTGTTTGTACGTGTGAGATACACCTTTTTATATACTTTTTTCTATTCCGCTATTCAATATACACCCTTTTGGGGTGAAATAAATTAAATTGCGGCATAGTCTGTATCGGTACGTGTGAGATACACCTTTTTATATACTTTTTTCTATTCCGCTATTCAATATACACCCTTCTGGGGTAAAAAATAATTAAATTGCGGCATAGTCTGTATCGGTACGTGTGAGATAGACCTTTTTGTATACTTTTTTCTATTCAGCTATTCAATATACACCCTTTTGGGGTAAAAAAATTAAAGTGTGGCATAGTCTGTATTGGTACGTGTGAGATACACCTTTCAAATTTTTTGGGCGCATCTTCCACCGCCGAGGATTGCAGGGCGCTTCAGTTTGCCTCCTGTTCCTAACTCCTCCTACTACTCCTCCTCATCCTGACTTTAGGGGAAAAAAAATTGTAATCGGGGCCTAGTCTGGGTTTGTACGTGTGAGATACACCGTTTTATAAAAAAATTCTATACTGCTATTCAATATACACCCTTATGGTGTAAAAAAATTAAATTGCGGCATAGTCTGTATCGGTACGTGTGAGATACACCTTTCAAATTTTTTGGGCGCATCTTCCACCGCCAAGGATTGCAGGGCACTTCAGTTTGCCTCCTGTTCGGAACTCCTCCTACTCCTCTTCCTCTTCCTCTTCCTGCATTTAGGGTACAAAAAATTGTAATCGGGGCTTAGACTGTGTTTGTACATGTGAGATACACCGTTTTATAAAAAAAAATTTATTCCGCTATTCAATATACACCCTTTTGGGGTGAAAAAAATTAAATTGCGGCATAGTCTGTATCGGTACATGTGAGATACACCTTTTTATATACTTTTTTCTACTCCGCTATTCAATATACACCCTTTTGGGGTAAAAAATTAAATTGCGGTATATCGGTACGTGTGAGATACACCTTTCAAATTTTTTGGGCGCATCTTCCACCGCTGAGGATTGCAGGGCGCGCTTCAGTTTGCCTCCTGTTCCGAACCCCTCCTACTCCTCTTCCTCATCCTCATCCTGACTTTAGGGTACAAAAAATTGTAATCGGGGCTTAGTCTGTGTTTGTACGTGTGAGATACACCGTTTTATAAAACATTTTCTATTCTGCTATTCAATATACACCCTTATGGTGTAAAAAAAATTAAATTGCGGCATAGTCTGTATCGGTACGTGTGAGATACACCTTTCAAATTTTTTGGGCGCATCATCCACCGCTGAGGATTGCAGGGCGCGCTTCAGTTTGCCTTCTGTTCCGAACTCCTCCTACTCCTCTTCCTCATACTCATCCTGCATTTAGGGTACAAAAAATTGTAATCGGGGCTTAGTCTGTGTTTGTACGTGTGAGATACACCGTTTTATAAAATTTTTTCTATTCCGCTATTCAATATACACCCTTTTGGGGTGAAAAAAATTAAATTGCGGCATAGTCTGTATCGGTACATGTGAGATACACCTTTTTATATACTTTTTTCTATTCCGCTATTCAATATACACCCTTTTTGTGGTGAAAAAAATTAAATTGCGGCATAGCCTGTATCGGTACATGTGAGATAAACCTTTTTATATACTTTTTTCTATTCCGCTATTCAATATACACCCTTTTGGAGTAAAAAAAACTAAATTGGGGCATAGTCTGTATTGGTACATGTGAGATACACCTTTCAAATTTATTGGACGCATCTTCCACCGCCGAGGATTGCAGGGCACTTCAGTTTGCCTCCTGTTCCGAACTCCTCCTACTCCTCATCCTCATCCTGCCTTTAGGGTACAAAAAATGGTAATCGGGGCCTAGTCTGTGTTTGTACGTGTGAGATACACCTTGTCACGAACCGGCAGGACTGGTAGTGGATCCTCTGGACCAGAGAGGCGATGGCACGGGTTGTACTAGAGGACCGGTTCTAAGCAGTTACTGGTCTTCACCAGAGCCCGCCACAAGGCGGGATGGATTTGCTGTGGCGGTGACTACCAGGTCGTGTCCCCTAGTAACAACTCGACCCCTCTGGCAGCTGATATGGCGTGGTACACAGGGAGTAGGCAAGAGCGTAGTCGGACGTAGCAGAGGTCAGGGCAGGCGGCAAAGGTTCAAAGGCGAGTAGTCGGTAGCAACGGGTTCGGCAACAGGCAAAGCAAACAAACACAGCAGGGAACGCTTTCTCAAAGGCACAAGGCACAAAGATCTGGCAGGAAGCTGTGGGAGGAGAAGGTATTTATGGGTAGTGCACAGGTGAAGCCTAATTAAGTCAGCACTACCTCTCACAAACCTTAACCCTTAATAACCACTTTAGGCCAGACACCAATCACTGGTGCACTGGCCCTTTGAATCTAAGAGTCCCGACGCGCCCTAGAGAGCAGGGACGCACACGCTGAGACGCTGGAGTGCTGCCAGGAGGCATACGCTGTGAGCGCTCCGAGGCCAGCAGGAGGCCCGGAGCGCTCAGCGTAACACACCTTTTTATATACTTTTTTCTATTCCGCTATTCAATATACACCCTTTTGGGGTGAAATAAATTAAATTGCGGCATAGTCTGTATCGGTACGTGTGAGATACACCTTTTTATATACTTTTTTCTATTCCGCTATTCAATATACACCCTTCTGGGGTAAAAAAAAATTAAATTGCGGAATAGTCTGTATCGGTACGTGTGAGATAGACCTTTTTGTATACTTTTTTCTATTCAGCTATTCAATATACACCCTTTTGGGGTAAAAAAATTAAATTGTGGCATAGTCTGTATTGGTACGTGTGAGATACACCTTTCAAATTTTTTGAGCGCATCTTCCACCGCCGAGGATTGCAGGGCGCTTCAGTTTGCCTCCTGTTCCGAACTCCTCCTACTACTCCTCCTCATCCTGACTTTAGGGGAAAAAAATTTTAATCGGGGCCTAGTCTGGGTTTGTACGTGTAAGATACACCGTTTTATAAAAAAAATTCTATACTGCTATTCAATATACACCCTTATGGTGTAAAAAAAATTAAATTGCGGCATAGTCTGTATCGGTACGTGTGAGATACATCTTTCAAATTTTTTGTGCGCATCTTCCACCACCAAGGATTGCAGTGCGCTTCAGTTTGCCTCCTGTTCGGAACTCCTCCTACTCCTCTTCCTCATCCTCTTCCTGCATTTAGGGTACAAAAAATTGTAATCGGGGCTTAGACTGTGTTTGTACGTGTGAGATACACCGTTTTATAAAAAAATGTTATTCCGCTATTCAATATACACCCTTTTGGGGTGAAAAAAATTAAATTGCGGCATAGTCTGTATCGGTACATGTGAGATACACCTTTTTATATACTTTTTTCTATTCCGCTATTCAATATACACCCTTTTTGGGTGAAAAAATTAAATTGCGGCATAGTCTGTATCGGTACATGTGAGATAAACCTTTTTATATACTTTTTTCTATTCCGCTATTCAATATACACCCTTTTGGGGTAAAAAAATTAAATTGTGGTATATCGGTACGTGTGAGATACACCTTTCAAATTTTTTGGGCGCATCTTCCACCGCTGAGGATTGCAGGGCGCGCTTCAGTTTGCCTCCTGTTCCGAACCCCTCCTACTCCTCTTCCTCATCCTCATCCTGACTTTAGGGTACAACAAAATTGTAATCGGGGCTTAGTCTGTGTTTGTACGTGTGAGATACACCGTTTTAAAAAACATTTTCTAATCTGCTATTCAATATACACCCTTATGGTGTAAAAAAAATTAAATTGCGGCATAGTCTGTATCGGTACGTGTGAGATACACCTTTCAAATTTTTTGGGCGCATCATCCACCGCTGAGGATTGCAGGGCGCGCTTCAGTTTGCCTTCTGTTCCGAACTCCTCCTACTCCTCTTCCTCATACTCATCCTGCATTTAGGGTACAAAAAATTGTAATCGGGGCTTAGTCTGTGTTTGTACGTGTGAGATACACCGTTTTATAAAATTTTTTCTATTCCGCTATTCAATATACACCCTTTTGGGGTGAAAAAAATTAAATTGCGGCATAGTCTGTATCGGTACATGTGAGATACACCTTTTTATATACTTTTTTCTATTCCGCTATTCAATATACACCCTTTTTGTGGTGAAAAAAATTAAATTGCGGCATAGCCTGTATCGGTACATGTGAGATAAACCTTTTTATATACTTTTTTCTATTCCGCTATTCAATATACACCCTTTTGGAGTAAAAAAAACTAAATTGGGGCATAGTCTGTATTGGTACATGTGAGATACACCTTTCAAATTTATTGGACGCATCTTCCACCGCCGAGGATTGCAGGGCACTTCAGTTTGCCTCCTGTTCCGAACTCCTCCTACTCCTCATCCTCATCCTGCCTTTAGGGTACAAAAAATGGTAATCGGGGCCTAGTCTGTGTTTGTACGTGTGAGATACACCTTGTCACGAACCGGCAGGACTGGTAGTGGATCCTCTGGACCAGAGAGGCGATGGCACGGGTTGTACTAGAGGACCGGTTCTAAGCAGTTACTGGTCTTCACCAGAGCCCGCCGCAAGGCGGGATGGATTTGCTGTGGCGGTGACTACCAGGTCGTGTCCCCTAGTAACAACTCGACCCCTCTGGCAGCTGATATGGCGTGGTACACAGGGAGTAGGCAAGAGCGTAGTCGGACGTAGCAGAGGTCAGGGCAGGCGGCAAAGGTTCAAAGGCGAGTAGTCGGTAGCAACGGGTTCGGCAACAGGCAAAGCAAACAAACACAGCAGGGAACGCTTTCTCAAAGGCACAAGGCACAAAGATCTGGCAGGAAGCTGTGGGAGGAGAAGGTATTTATGGGTAGTGCACAGGTGAAGCCTAATTAAGTCAGCACTACCTCTCACAAACCTTAACCCTTAATAACCACTTTAGGCCAGACACCAATCACTGGTGCACTGGCCCTTTGAATCTAAGAGTCCCGACGCGCCCTAGAGAGCAGGGACGCACACGCCGAGACGCTGGAGTGCTGCCAGGAGGCATACGCTGTGAGCGCTCCGAGGCCAGCAGGAGGCCCGGAGCGCTCAGCGTAACACACCTTTTTATATACTTTTTTCTATTCCGCTATTCAATATACACCCTTTTGGGGTGAAATAAATTAAATTGCGGCATAGTCTGTATCGGTACGTGTGAGATACACCTTTTTATATACTTTTTTCTATTCCGCTATTCAATATACACCCTTTTTGGGTGAAAAAATTAAATTGCGGCATAGTCTGTATCGGTACATGTGAGATAAACCTTTTTATATACTTTTTTCTATTCCGCTATTCAATATACACCCTTTTGGGGTAAAAAAATTAAATTGTGGTATATCGGTACGTGTGAGATACACCTTTCAAATTTTTTGGGCGCATCTTCCACCGCTGAGGATTGCAGGGCGCGCTTCAGTTTGCCTCCTGTTCCGAACCCCTCCTACTCCTCTTCCTCATCCTCATCCTGACTTTAGGGTACAACAAAATTGTAATCGGGGCTTAGTCTGTGTTTGTACGTGTGAGATACACCGTTTTAAAAAACATTTTCTAATCTGCTATTCAATATACACCCTTATGGTGTAAAAAAAATTAAATTGCGGCATAGTCTGTATCGGTACGTGTGAGATACACCTTTCAAATTTTTTGGGCGCATCTTCCACCGCTGAGGATTGCAGGGCGCGCTTCAGTTTGCCTTCTGTTCCGAACTCCTCCTACTCCTCTTCCTCATACTCATCCTGCATTTAGGGTACAAAAAATTGTAATCGGGGCTTAGTCTGTGTTTGTATGTGTGAGATACACCGTTTTATAAAAATTTTTCTATTCCGCTATTCAATATACACCCTTTGGGGTGAAAAAAATTAAATTGCGGCATAGTCTGTATCGGTACATGTGAGATACAACTTTTTATATACTTTTTTCTATTCCGCTATTCAATATACACCCTTTTTGGGGTGAAAAAAATTAAATTGCGGCATAGTCTGTATCGGTACATGTGAGATAAACCTTTTTATATACTTTTTTCTATTTCGCTATTCAATATACACCCTTTTGGAGTAAAAAAAACTAAATTGCAGCGTAGTCTGTATTGGTACATGTGAGATATACCTTTCAAATTTATTGGACGCATTTTCCACCGCCGAGGATTGCAGGGCACTTCAGTTTGCCTCCTGTTCCGAACTCCTCCTACCCCTCATCCTCATCCTGCCTTTAGGGTACAAAAAATTGTAATCGGGGCCTAGTCTGTGTTTGTACGTGTGAGATACACCTTTTTATATACTTTTTTCTATTCCGCTATTCAATATACACCCTTTTGGGGTGAAATAAATTAAATTGCGGCATAGTCTGTATCGGTACGTATGAGATACACCTTTTTATATACTTTTTTCTATTCCGCTATTCAATATACACCCTTCTGGGGTAAAAAAATATTAAATTGCGGCATAGTCTGTATCGGTACGTGTGAGATAGACCTTTTTGTATACTTTTTTCTATTCAGCTATTCAATATACACCCTTTTGGGGTAAAAAAATTAAATTGTGGCATAGTCTGTATTGGTACGTGTGAGATACACCTTTCAAATTTTTTGGGCGCATCTTCCACCGCCGAGGATTGCAGGGCGCTTCAGTTTGCCTCCTGTTCCGAACTCCTCCTACTACTCCTCCTCATCCTGACTTTAGGGGGGAAAAAATTGTAATCGGGGCCTAGTCTGGGTTTGTACGTGTAAGATACACCGTTTTATAAAAAAAATTCTATACTGCTATTCAATATACACCCTTATGGTGTAAAAAAACATTAAATTGCGGCATAGTCTGTATCGGTACGTGTGAGATACACCTTTCAAATTTTTTGGGCGTATCTTCCACCGCCAAGGATTGCAGGGCGCTTCAGTTTGCCTCCTGTTCGGAACTCCTCCTACTCCTCTTCCTCATCCTCTTCCTGCATTTAGGGTACAAAAAATTGTAATCGGGGCTTAGACTGTGTTTGTACGTGTGAGATACACCGTTTTATAAAAAAAAATTTTATTCCGCTATTCAATATACACCCTTTTGGGGTGAAAAAAATTAAATTGCGGCATAGTCTGTATCGGTACATGTGAGATACACCTTTTTATATACTTTTTTCTATTCCGCTATTCAATATACACCCTTTTTGGGTGAAAAAATTAAATTGCGGCATAGTCTGTATCGGTACATGTGAGATAAACCTTTTTATATACTTTTTTCTATTCCGCTATTCAATATACACCCTTTTGGGGTAAAAAAATTAAATTGCGGTATATCGGTACGTGTGAGATACACCTTTCAAATTTTTTGGGCGCATCTTCCACCGCTGAGGATTGCAGGGCGCGCTTCAGTTTGCCTCCTGTTCCGAACCCCTCCTACTCCTCTTCCTCATCCTCATCCTGACTTTAGGGTACAAAAAATTGTAATCGGGGCTTAGTCTGTGTTTGTATGTGTGAGATACACCGTTTTATAAAACATTTTCTATTCTGCTATTCAATATACACCCTTATGGTGTAAAAAAAATTAAATCGTGGCATAGTCTGTATCGGTACATGTGAGATACACCTTTTTATATACTTTTTTCTATTCCGCTATTCAATATACACCCTTTTTGGGGTGAAAAAAATTGCGGCATAGTCTGTATCGGTACATGTGAGATAAACCTTTTTATATACTTTTTTCTATTCCGCTATTCAATATACACCCTTTTTGGGGTGAAAAAAATTAAATTGCAGCATAGTCTGTATCGGTACATGTGAGATAAACCTTTTTATATACTTTTTTCTATTCCGCTATTCAATATACACCCTTTTGGAGTAAAAAAAACTAAATTGCGGCATAGTCTGTATTGGTACATGTGAGATATACCTTTCAAATTTATTGGACGCATCTTCCACCGCCGAGGATTGCAGGGCACTTCAGTTTGCCTCCTGTTCCGAACTCCTCCTACTCCTCATCCTCATCCTGCCTTTAGGGTACAAAAAATTGTAATCGGGGCCTAGTCTGTGTTTGTACGTGTGAGATACACCTTTTTATATACTTTTTTCTATTCCGCTATTCAATACACACCCTTGTGGGGTGAAATAAATTAAATTGCGGCATAGTCTGAAACGGTACGTGTGAGATACACCTTTTTATATACTTTTTTCTATTCAGCTATTCAATATACACCCTTTTGGGGTAAAAATAAATAAATTGCTGCATAGTCTGTATCGGTACGTGTGAGATACACCTTTCAAATTTTTTGGGTGCATCTTCCACCGCCGAGGATTGCAGGGCACTTCAGTTTGCCTCCTGTTCTAAACTCCTCCTACTCCTCTTCCTCATCCTCATCCTGCCTTTAGGGTACAAAAAATTGTAATCGGGGCCTAGTCTGTGTTTGTACGTGTGAGATACACCGTTTTATAAAAAATGTTCTATTCCGCTATTCAATATACACCCTTTTGGGGTAAAAATAATTAAATTGCGTCATAGTCTTTATCGGTACGTGTGAGATACACCTTTCAAATTTTTTGGGCGCATCTTCCACCGCCAAAGATTGCAGGGCGCTTCAGTTTGCCTCCTGTTCGGAACTCCTCCTACTCCTCTTCCTCATCCTCTTCCTGCATTTAGGGTACAAAAAATTGTAATCGGGGCTTAGACTGTGTTTGTACGTGTGAGATACACCGTTTTATAAAAAAAAATTTTATTCCGCTATTCAATATACACCCTTTTGGGGTGAAAAAAATTAAATTGCGGCATAGTCTGTATCGGTACATGTGAGATACACCTTTTTATATACTTTTTTCTATTCCGCTATTCAATATACACCCTTTTTGGGTGAAAAAATTAAATTGCGGCATAGTCTGTATCGGTACATGTGAGATAAACCTTTTTTTATACTTTTTTCTATTCCGCTATTCAATATACACCCTTTTGGGGTAAAAAAATTAAATTGCGGTATATCGGTACGTGTGAGATACACCTTTCAAATTTTTTGGGCGCATCTTCCACCGCTGAGGATTGCAGGGCGCGCTTCAGTTTGCCTCCTGTTCCGAACCCCTCCTACTCCTCTTCCTCATCCTCATCCTGACTTTAGGGTACAAAAAATTGTAATCGGGGCTTAGTCTGTGTTTGTATGTGTGAGATACACCGTTTTATAAAACATTTTCTATTCTGCTATTCAATATACACCCTTATGGTGTAAAAAAAATTAAATCGTGGCATAGTCTGTATCGGTACGTGTGAGATACACCTTTCAAATTTTTTGGGCGCATCTTCCACCGCTGAGGATTGCAGGGCGCGCTTCAGTTTGCCTTCTGTTCCGAACTCCTCCTACTCCTCTTCCTCATACTCATCCTGCATTTAGGGTACAAAAAATTGTAATCGGGGCTTAGTCTGTGTTTGTACGTGTGAGATACACCGTTTTATAAAATTTTTTCTATTCCGCTATTCAATATACACCCTTTTGGGGTGAAAAAAATTAAATTGCGGCATAGTCTGTATCGGTACATGTGAGATACAACTTTTTATATACTTTTTTCTATTCCGCTATTCAATATACACCCTTTTTGGGGTGAAAAAAATTAAATTGCGGCATAGTCTGTATCGGTACATGTGAGATAAACCTTTTTATATACTTTTTTCTATTTCGCTATTCAATATACACCCTTTTGGAGTAAAAAAAACTAAATTGCAGCGTAGTCTGTATTGGTACATGTGAGATTTACCTTTCAAATTTATTGGACGCATTTTCCACCGCCGAGGATTGCAGGGCACTTCAGTTTGCCTCCTGTTCCGAACTCCTCCTACCCCTCATCCTCATCCTGCCTTTAGGGTACAAAAAATTGTAATCGGGGCCTAGTCTGTGTTTGTACGTGTGAGATACACCTTTTTATATACTTTTTTCTATTCCGCTATTCAATATACACCCTTTTGGGGTGAAATAAATTAAATTGCGGCATAGTCTGTATTGGTACGTATGAGATACACCTTTTTATATACTTTTTTCTATTCCGCTATTCAATATACACCCTTCTGGGGTAAAAAAATATTAAATTGCGGCATAGTCTGTATCGGTACGTGTGAGATAGACCTTTTTGTATACTTTTTTCTATTCAGCTATTCAATATACACCCTTTTGGGGTAAAAAAATTAAATTGTGGCATAGTCTGTATTGGTACGTGTGAGATACACCTTTCAAATTTTTTGGGCGCATCTTCCACCGCCGAGGATTGCAGGGCGCTTCAGTTTGCCTCCTGTTCCGAACTCCTCCTACTACTCCTCCTCATCCTGACTTTAGGGGGAAAAAAATTGTAATCGGGGCCTAGTCTGGGTTTGTACGTGTAAGATACACCGTTTTATAAAAAAAATTCTATACTGCTATTCAATATACACCCTTATGGTGTAAAAAAACATTAAATTGCGGCATAGTCTGTATCGGTACGTGTGAGATACACCTTTCAAATTTTTTGGGCGTATCTTCCACCGCCAAGGATTGCAGGGCGCTTCAGTTTGCCTCCTGTTCGGAACTCCTCCTACTCCTCTTCCTCATCCTCTTCCTGCATTTAGGGTACAAAAAATTGTAATCGGGGCTTAGACTGTGTTTGTACGTGTGAGATACACCGTTTTATAAAAAAAAATTTTATTCCGCTATTCAATATACACCCTTTTGGGGTGAAAAAAATTAAATTGCGGCATAGTCTGTATCGGTACATGTGAGATACACCATTTTATATACTTTTTTCTATTCCGCTATTCAATATACACCCTTTTTGGGTGAAAAAATTAAATTGCGGCATAGTCTGTATCGGTACATGTGAGATAAACCTTTTTATATACTTTTTTCTATTCCGCTATTCAATATACACCCTTTTGGGGTAAAAAAATTAAATTGCGGTATATCGGTACGTGTGAGATACACCTTTCAAATTTTTTGGGCGCATCTTCCACCGCTGAGGATTGCAGGGCGCGCTTCAGTTTGCCTCCTGTTCCGAACCCCTCCTACTCCTCTTCCTCATCCTCATCCTGACTTTAGGGTACAAAAAATTGTAATCGGGGCTTAGTCTGTGTTTGTATGTGTGAGATACACCGTTTTATAAAACATTTTCTATTCTGCTATTCAATATACACCCTTATGGTGTAAAAAAAATTAAATCGTGGCATAGTCTGTATCGGTACGTGTGAGATACACCTTTCAAATTTTTTAAACGCATCTTCCACCGCTGAGGATTGCAGGGCGCGCTTCAGTTTGCCTTCTGTTCCGAACTCCTCCTACTCCTCTTCCTCATACTCATCCTGCATTTAGGGTACAAAAAATTGTAATCGGGGCTTAGTCTGTGTTTGTACGTGTGAGATACACCGTTTTATAAATTTTTTTCTATTCCGCTATTCAATATACACCCTTTTGGGGTGAAAAAAATTAAATTGCGGCATAGTCTGTATCGGTACATGTGAGATACACCTTTTTATATACTTTTTTCTATTCCGCTATTCAATATACACCCTTTTTGGGGTGAAAAAAATTAAATTGCGGCATAGTCTGTATCGGTACATGTGAGATAAACCTTTTTATATACTTTTTTCTATTCCGCTATTCAATATACACCCTTTTGGAGTAAAAAAAACTAAATTGCGGCATAGTCTGTATTGGTACATGTGAGATATACCTTTCAAATTTATTGGACGCATCTTCCACCGCCGAGGATTGCAGGGCACTTCAGTTTGCCTCCTGTTCCGAACTCCTCCTACTCCTCATCCTCATCCTGCCTTTAGGGTACAAAAAATTGTAATCGGGGCCTAGTCTGTGTTTGTACGTGTGAGATACACCTTTTTATATACTTTTTTCTATTCCGCTATTCAATACACACCCTTGTGGGGTGAAATAAATTAAATTGCGGCATAGTCTGAAACGGTACGTGTGAGATACACCTTTTTATATACTTTTTTCTATTCAGCTATTCAATATACACCCTTTTGGGGTAAAAATAAATAAATTGCTGCATAGTCTGTATCGGTACGTGTGAGATACACCTTTCAAATTTTTTGGGTGCATCTTCCACCGCCGAGGATTGCAGGGCACTTCAGTTTGCCTCCTGTTCTAAACTCCTCCTACTCCTCTTCCTCATCCTCATCCTGCCTTTAGGGTACAAAAAATTGTAATCGGGGCCTAGTCTGTGTTTGTACGTGTGAGATACACCGTTTTATAAAAAATGTTCTATTCCGCTATTCAATATACACCCTTTTGGGGTAAAAATAATTAAATTGCGTCATAGTCTTTATCGGTACGTGTGAGATACACCTTTCAAATTTTTTGGGCGCATCTTCCACCGCCAAAGATTGCAGGGCGCTTCAGTTTGCCTCCTGTTCGGAACTCCTCCTACTCCTCTTCCTCATCCTCTTCCTGCATTTAGGGTACAAAAAATTGTAATCGGGGCTTAGACTGTGTTTGTACGTGTGAGATACACCGTTTTATAAAAAAAAATTTTATTCCACTATTCAATATACACCCTTTTGGGGTGAAAAAAATTAAATTGCGGCATAGTCTGTATCGGTACATGTGAGATACACCTTTTTATATACTTTTTTCTATTCCGCTATTCAATATACACCCTTTTTGGGTGAAAAAATTAAATTGCGGCATAGTCTGTATCGGTACATGTGAGATAAACCTTTTTTTATACTTTTTTCTATTCCGCTATTCAATATACACCCTTTTGGGGTAAAAAAATTAAATTGCGGTATATCGGTACGTGTGAGATACACCTTTCAAATTTTTTGGGCGCATCTTCCACCGCTGAGGATTGCAGGGCGCGCTTCAGTTTGCCTCCTGTTCCGAACCCCTCCTACTCCTCTTCCTCATCCTCATCCTGACTTTAGGGTACAAAAAATTGTAATCGGGGCTTAGTCTGTGTTTGTATGTGTGAGATACACCGTTTTATAAAACATTTTCTATTCTGCTATTCAATATACACCCTTATGGTGTAAAAAAAATTAAATCGTGGCATAGTCTGTATCGGTACGTGTGAGATACACCTTTCAAATTTTTTGGGCGCATCTTCCACCGCTGAGGATTGCAGGGCGCGCTTCAGTTTGCCTTCTGTTCCGAACTCCTCCTACTCCTCTTCCTCATACTCATCCTGCATTTAGGGTACAAAAAATTGTAATCGGGGCTTAGTCTGTGTTTGTACGTGTGAGATACACCGTTTTATAAAATTTTTTCTATTCCGCTATTCAATATACACCCTTTTGGGGTGAAAAAAATTAAATTGCGGCATAGTCTGTATCGGTACATGTGAGATACAACTTTTTATATACTTTTTTCTATTCCGCTATTCAATATACACCCTTTTTGGGGTGAAAAAAATTAAATTGCGGCATAGTCTGTATCGGTACATGTGAGATAAACCTTTTTATATACTTTTTTCTATTTCGCTATTCAATATACACCCTTTTGGAGTAAAAAAAACTAAATTGCAGCGTAGTCTGTATTGGTACATGTGAGATTTACCTTTCAAATTTATTGGACGCATTTTCCACCGCCGAGGATTGCAGGGCACTTCAGTTTGCCTCCTGTTCCGAACTCCTCCTACCCCTCATCCTCATCCTGCCTTTAGGGTACAAAAAATTGTAATCGGGGCCTAGTCTGTGTTTGTACGTGTGAGATACACCTTTTTATATACTTTTTTCTATTCCGCTATTCAATATACACCCTTTTGGGGTGAAATAAATTAAATTGCGGCATAGTCTGTATTGGTACGTATGAGATACACCTTTTTATATACTTTTTTCTATTCCGCTATTCAATATACACCCTTCTGGGGTAAAAAAATATTAAATTGCGGCATAGTCTGTATCGGTACGTGTGAGATAGACCTTTTTGTATACTTTTTTCTATTCAGCTATTCAATATACACCCTTTTGGGGTAAAAAAATTAAATTGTGGCATAGTCTGTATTGGTACGTGTGAGATACACCTTTCAAATTTTTTGGGCGCATCTTCCACCGCCGAGGATTGCAGGGCGCTTCAGTTTGCCTCCTGTTCCGAACTCCTCCTACTACTCCTCCTCATCCTGACTTTAGGGGGAAAAAAATTGTAATCGGGGCCTAGTCTGGGTTTGTACGTGTAAGATACACCGTTTTATAAAAAAAATTCTATACTGCTATTCAATATACACCCTTATGGTGTAAAAAAACATTAAATTGCGGCATAGTCTGTATCGGTACGTGTGAGATACACCTTTCAAATTTTTTGGGCGTATCTTCCACCGCCAAGGATTGCAGGGCGCTTCAGTTTGCCTCCTGTTCGGAACTCCTCCTACTCCTCTTCCTCATCCTCTTCCTGCATTTAGGGTACAAAAAATTGTAATCGGGGCTTAGACTGTGTTTGTACGTGTGAGATACACCGTTTTATAAAAAAAAATTTTATTCCGCTATTCAATATACACCCTTTTGGGGTGAAAAAAATTAAATTGCGGCATAGTCTGTATCGGTACATGTGAGATACACCATTTTATATACTTTTTTCTATTCCGCTATTCAATATACACCCTTTTTGGGTGAAAAAATTAAATTGCGGCATAGTCTGTATCGGTACATGTGAGATAAACCTTTTTATATACTTTTTTCTATTCCGCTATTCAATATACACCCTTTTGGGGTAAAAAAATTAAATTGCGGTATATCGGTACGTGTGAGATACACCTTTCAAATTTTTTGGGCGCATCTTCCACCGCTGAGGATTGCAGGGCGCGCTTCAGTTTGCCTCCTGTTCCGAACCCCTCCTACTCCTCTTCCTCATCCTCATCCTGACTTTAGGGTACAAAAAATTGTAATCGGGGCTTAGTCTGTGTTTGTATGTGTGAGATACACCGTTTTATAAAACATTTTCTATTCTGCTATTCAATATACACCCTTATGGTGTAAAAAAAATTAAATCGTGGCATAGTCTGTATCGGTACGTGTGAGATACACCTTTCAAATTTTTTAAACGCATCTTCCACCGCTGAGGATTGCAGGGCGCGCTTCAGTTTGCCTTCTGTTCCGAACTCCTCCTACTCCTCTTCCTCATACTCATCCTGCATTTAGGGTACAAAAAATTGTAATCGGGGCTTAGTCTGTGTTTGTACGTGTGAGATACACCGTTTTATAAATTTTTTTCTATTCCGCTATTCAATATACACCCTTTTGGGGTGAAAAAAATTAAATTGCGGCATAGTCTGTATCGGTACATGTGAGATACACCTTTTTATATACTTTTTTCTATTCCGCTATTCAATATACACCCTTTTTGGGGTGAAAAAAATTAAATTGCGGCATAGTCTGTATCGGTACATGTGAGATAAACCTTTTTATATACTTTTTTCTATTCCGCTATTCAATATACACCCTTTTGGAGTAAAAAAAACTAAATTGCGGCATAGTCTGTATTGGTACATGTGAGATATACCTTTCAAATTTATTGGACGCATCTTCCACCGCCGAGGATTGCAGGGCACTTCAGTTTGCCTCCTGTTCCGAACTCCTCCTACTCCTCATCCTCATCCTGCCTTTAGGGTACAAAAAATTGTAATCGGGGCCTAGTCTGTGTTTGAACGTGTGAGATACACCTTTTTATATACTTTTTTCTATTCCGCTATTCAATACACACCCTTGTGGGGTGAAATAAATTAAATTGCGGCATAGTCTGAAACGGTACGTGTGAGATACACCTTTTTATATACTTTTTTCTATTCAGCTATTCAATATACACCCTTTTGGGGTAAAAATAAATAAATTGCTGCATAGTCTGTATCGGTACGTGTGAGATACACCTTTCAAGTTTTTTGGGTGCATCTTCCACCGCCGAGGATTGCAGGGCACTTCAGTTTGCCTCCTGTTCTGAACTCCTCCTACTCCTCTTCCTCATCCTCATCCTGCCTTTAGGGTACAAAAAATTGTAATCGGGGCCTAGTCTGTGTTTGTACGTGTGAGATACACCGTTTTATAAAAAATGTTCTATTCCGCTATTCAATATACACCCTTTTGGGGTAAAAATAATTAAATTGCGTCATAGTCTTTATCGGTACGTGTGAGATACACCTTTCAAATTTTTTGGGCGCATCTTCCACCGCCAAGGATTGCAGGGCGCTTCAGTTTGCCTCCTGTTCGGAACTCCTCCTACTCCTCTTCCTCATCCTCTTCCTGCATTTAGGGTACAAAAATTGTAATCGGGGCTTAGACTGTGTTTGTACGTGTGAGATACACCGTTTTATAAAAAAAAATTTTATTCCGCTATTCAATATACACCCTTTTGGGGTGAAAAAAATTAAATTGCGGCATAGTCTGTATCGGTACATGTGAGATACACCTTTTTATATACTTTTTTCTATTCCGCTATTCAATATACACCCTTTTTGGGTGAAAAAATTAAATTGCGGCATAGTCTGTATCGGTACATGTGAGATAAACCTTTTTTTATACTTTTTTCTATTCCGCTATTCAATATACACCCTTTTGGGGTAAAAAAATTAAATTGCGGTATATCGGTACGTGTGAGATACACCTTTCAAATTTTTTGGGCGCATCTTCCACCGCTGAGGATTGCAGGGCGCGCTTCAGTTTGCCTCCTGTTCCGAACCCCTCCTACTCCTCTTCCTCATCCTCATCCTGACTTTAGGGTACAAAAAATTGTAATCGGGGCTTAGTCTGTGTTTGTATGTGTGAGATACACCGTTTTATAAAACATTTTCTATTCTGCTATTCAATATACACCCTTATGGTGTAAAAAAAATTAAATCGTGGCATAGTCTGTATCGGTACGTGTGAGATACACCTTTCAAATTTTTTGGGCGCATCTTCCACCGCTGAGGATTGCAGGGCGCGCTTCAGTTTGCCTTCTGTTCCGAACTCCTCCTACTCCTCTTCCTCATACTCATCCTGCATTTAGGGTACAAAAAATTGTAATCGGGGCTTAGTCTGTGTTTGTACGTGTGAGATACACCGTTTTATAACATTTTTTCTATTCCGCTATTCAATATACACCCTTTTGGGGTGAAAAAAATTAAATTGCGGCATAGTCTGTATCGGTACATGTGAGATACACCTTTTTATATACTTTTTTCTATTCCGCTATTCAATATACACCCTTTTTGGGGTGAAAAAAATTAAATTGCGGCATAGTCTGTATCGGTACATGTGAGATAAACCTTTTTATATACTTTTTTCTATTTCGCTATTCAATATACACCCTTTTGGAGTAAAAAAACGAAATTGCGGCATAGTCTGTATTGGTACATGTGAGATATACCTTTCAAATTTATTGGATGCATCTTCCACCGCCGAGGATTGCAGGGCACTTCAGTTTGCCTCCTGTTCCGAACTCCTCCTACTCCTCATCCTCATCCTGCCTTTAGGGTACAAAAAACTTGTAATCGGGGCCTAGTCTGTGTTTGTACTTGTGAGATACACCTTTTTATATACTTTTTTCTATTCCGCTATTCAATATACACCCTTTTGGGGTGAAATAAATTAAATTGCAGCATAGTCTGTATCGGTACGTGTGAGATTGACCTTTTTATATACTTTTTTCTATTCCGCTATTCAATATACACCCTTTTGGATTAAAAAAAATTAAATTGCGGCATAGTCTGTATCGGTACGTTTGAGACAGACCTTCTTATATACTTTTTTCTATTCCACTATTCAATATACACCCTTTTGGGGTAAAAAAATTAAATTGTGGCATAGTCTGTATTGGTACGTTTGAGATACACCTTTCAAATTTTTTGGGCGCATCTTCCACCGCCGAGGATTGCAGGGCGCTTCAGTTTGCCTCCTGTTCCGAACTCCTCCTACTACTCCTCCTCATCCTGACTTTAGGGGAAAAAAATTGTAATCGGGGCCTAGTCTGGGTTTGTATGTGTGAGATACACCGTTTTATAAAAAAAATTCTATACTGCTATTCAATATACACCCTTATGGTGTAAAAAAAAATTAAATTGCGGCATAGTCTGTATCGGTACGTGTGAGATACACCTTTCAAATTTTTTGGGCGCATCCTTCACCGCCAAGGATTGCAGGGCGCTTCAGTTTGCCTCCTGTTCGGAACTCCTCCTACTCCTCTTCCTCATCCTCTTCCTGCATTTAGGGTACAAAAAATTGTAATCGGGGCTTAGACTGTGTTTGTACGTGTGAGATACACCGTTTTATAAAAAAAATTTATTCCGCTATTCAATATACACCCTTTTGGGGGTGAAAAAAATTAAATTGCGGCATAGTCTGTATCGGTACATGTGAGATACACCTTTTTATATACTTTTTTCTATTCCGCTATTCAATATACACCCTTTTTGGGGTGAAAAAAATTAAATTGCGGCATAGTCTGTATCGGTACATGTGAGATAAACCTTTTTATATACTTTTTTCTATTACGCTATTCAATATACACCCTTTTGGAGTAAAAAAAACTAAATTGCGGCATAGTCTGTATTGGTACATGTGAGATATACCTTTCAAATTTATTGGACGCATCTTCCACCGCCGAGGATTGCAGGGCACTTCAGTTTGCCTCCTGTTCCGAACTCCTCCTACTCCTCATCCTCATCCTGCCTTTAGGGTACAAAAAATTGTAATCGGGGCCTAGTCTGTGTTTGTACGTGTGAGATACACCTTTTTATATACTTTTTTCTATTCCGCTATTCAATATACACCCTTTTGGGGTGAAATAAATTAAATTGCGGCATAGTCTGTATCGGTACGTGTGAGATACACCTTTTTATATACTTTTTTCTATTCCGCTATTCAATATACACCCTTCTGGGGTAAAAAATAATTAAATTGCGGCATAGTCTGTATCGGTACGTGTGAGATAGACCTTTTTGTATACTTTTTTCTATTCAGCTATTCAATATACACCCTTTTGGGGTAAAAAAATTAAAGTGTGGCATAGTCTGTATTGGTACGTGTGAGATACACCTTTCAAATTTTTTGGGCGCATCTTCCACCGCCGAGGATTGCAGGGCGCTTCAGTTTGCCTCCTGTTCCTAACTCCTCCTACTACTCCTCCTCATCCTGACTTTAGGGGAAAAAAAATTGTAATCGGGGCCTAGTCTGGGTTTGTACGTGTGAGATACACCGTTTTATAAAAAAATTCTATACTGCTATTCAATATACACCCTTATGGTGTAAAAAAATTAAATTGCGGCATAGTCTGTATCGGTACGTGTGAGATACACCTTTCAAATTTTTTGGGCGCATCTTCCACCGCCAAGGATTGCAGGGCACTTCAGTTTGCCTCCTGTTCGGAACTCCTCCTACTCCTCTTCCTCTTCCTCTTCCTGCATTTAGGGTACAAAAAATTGTAATCGGGGCTTAGACTGTGTTTGTACATGTGAGATACACCGTTTTATAAAAAAAAATTTATTCCGCTATTCAATATACACCCTTTTGGGGTGAAAAAAATTAAATTGCGGCATAGTCTGTATCGGTACATGTGAGATACACCTTTTTATATACTTTTTTCTACTCCGCTATTCAATATACACCCTTTTGGGGTAAAAAATTAAATTGCGGTATATCGGTACGTGTGAGATACACCTTTCAAATTTTTTGGGCGCATCTTCCACCGCTGAGGATTGCAGGGCGCGCTTCAGTTTGCCTCCTGTTCCGAACCCCTCCTACTCCTCTTCCTCATCCTCATCCTGACTTTAGGGTACAAAAAATTGTAATCGGGGCTTAGTCTGTGTTTGTACGTGTGAGATACACCGTTTTATAAAACATTTTCTATTCTGCTATTCAATATACACCCTTATGGTGTAAAAAAAATTAAATTGCGGCATAGTCTGTATCGGTACGTGTGAGATACACCTTTCAAATTTTTTGGGCGCATCATCCACCGCTGAGGATTGCAGGGCGCGCTTCAGTTTGCCTTCTGTTCCGAACTCCTCCTACTCCTCTTCCTCATACTCATCCTGCATTTAGGGTACAAAAAATTGTAATCGGGGCTTAGTCTGTGTTTGTACGTGTGAGATACACCGTTTTATAAAATTTTTTCTATTCCGCTATTCAATATACACCCTTTTGGGGTGAAAAAAATTAAATTGCGGCATAGTCTGTATCGGTACATGTGAGATACACCTTTTTATATACTTTTTTCTATTCCGCTATTCAATATACACCCTTTTTGTGGTGAAAAAAATTAAATTGCGGCATAGCCTGTATCGGTACATGTGAGATAAACCTTTTTATATACTTTTTTCTATTCCGCTATTCAATATACACCCTTTTGGAGTAAAAAAAACTAAATTGGGGCATAGTCTGTATTGGTACATGTGAGATACACCTTTCAAATTTATTGGACGCATCTTCCACCGCCGAGGATTGCAGGGCACTTCAGTTTGCCTCCTGTTCCGAACTCCTCCTACTCCTCATCCTCATCCTGCCTTTAGGGTACAAAAAATGGTAATCGGGGCCTAGTCTGTGTTTGTACGTGTGAGATACACCTTGTCACGAACCGGCAGGACTGGTAGTGGATCCTCTGGACCAGAGAGGCGATGGCACGGGTTGTACTAGAGGACCGGTTCTAAGCAGTTACTGGTCTTCACCAGAGCCCGCCACAAGGCGGGATGGATTTGCTGTGGCGGTGACTACCAGGTCGTGTCCCCTAGTAACAACTCGACCCCTCTGGCAGCTGATATGGCGTGGTACACAGGGAGTAGGCAAGAGCGTAGTCGGACGTAGCAGAGGTCAGGGCAGGCGGCAAAGGTTCAAAGGCGAGTAGTCGGTAGCAACGGGTTCGGCAACAGGCAAAGCAAACAAACACAGCAGGGAACGCTTTCTCAAAGGCACAAGGCACAAAGATCTGGCAGGAAGCTGTGGGAGGAGAAGGTATTTATGGGTAGTGCACAGGTGAAGCCTAATTAAGTCAGCACTACCTCTCACAAACCTTAACCCTTAATAACCACTTTAGGCCAGACACCAATCACTGGTGCACTGGCCCTTTGAATCTAAGAGTCCCGACGCGCCCTAGAGAGCAGGGACGCACACGCTGAGACGCTGGAGTGCTGCCAGGAGGCATACGCTGTGAGCGCTCCGAGGCCAGCAGGAGGCCCGGAGCGCTCAGCGTAACACACCTTTTTATATACTTTTTTCTATTCCGCTATTCAATATACACCCTTTTGGGGTGAAATAAATTAAATTGCGGCATAGTCTGTATCGGTACGTGTGAGATACACCTTTTTATATACTTTTTTCTATTCCGCTATTCAATATACACCCTTCTGGGGTAAAAAAAAATTAAATTGCGGAATAGTCTGTATCGGTACGTGTGAGATAGACCTTTTTGTATACTTTTTTCTATTCAGCTATTCAATATACACCCTTTTGGGGTAAAAAAATTAAATTGTGGCATAGTCTGTATTGGTACGTGTGAGATACACCTTTCAAATTTTTTGAGCGCATCTTCCACCGCCGAGGATTGCAGGGCGCTTCAGTTTGCCTCCTGTTCCGAACTCCTCCTACTACTCCTCCTCATCCTGACTTTAGGGGAAAAAAATTTTAATCGGGGCCTAGTCTGGGTTTGTACGTGTAAGATACACCGTTTTATAAAAAAAATTCTATACTGCTATTCAATATACACCCTTATGGTGTAAAAAAAATTAAATTGCGGCATAGTCTGTATCGGTACGTGTGAGATACATCTTTCAAATTTTTTGTGCGCATCTTCCACCACCAAGGATTGCAGTGCGCTTCAGTTTGCCTCCTGTTCGGAACTCCTCCTACTCCTCTTCCTCATCCTCTTCCTGCATTTAGGGTACAAAAAATTGTAATCGGGGCTTAGACTGTGTTTGTACGTGTGAGATACACCGTTTTATAAAAAAATGTTATTCCGCTATTCAATATACACCCTTTTGGGGTGAAAAAAATTAAATTGCGGCATAGTCTGTATCGGTACATGTGAGATACACCTTTTTATATACTTTTTTCTATTCCGCTATTCAATATACACCCTTTTTGGGTGAAAAAATTAAATTGCGGCATAGTCTGTATCGGTACATGTGAGATAAACCTTTTTATATACTTTTTTCTATTCCGCTATTCAATATACACCCTTTTGGGGTAAAAAAATTAAATTGTGGTATATCGGTACGTGTGAGATACACCTTTCAAATTTTTTGGGCGCATCTTCCACCGCTGAGGATTGCAGGGCGCGCTTCAGTTTGCCTCCTGTTCCGAACCCCTCCTACTCCTCTTCCTCATCCTCATCCTGACTTTAGGGTACAACAAAATTGTAATCGGGGCTTAGTCTGTGTTTGTACGTGTGAGATACACCGTTTTAAAAAACATTTTCTAATCTGCTATTCAATATACACCCTTATGGTGTAAAAAAAATTAAATTGCGGCATAGTCTGTATCGGTACGTGTGAGATACACCTTTCAAATTTTTTGGGCGCATCATCCACCGCTGAGGATTGCAGGGCGCGCTTCAGTTTGCCTTCTGTTCCGAACTCCTCCTACTCCTCTTCCTCATACTCATCCTGCATTTAGGGTACAAAAAATTGTAATCGGGGCTTAGTCTGTGTTTGTACGTGTGAGATACACCGTTTTATAAAATTTTTTCTATTCCGCTATTCAATATACACCCTTTTGGGGTGAAAAAAATTAAATTGCGGCATAGTCTGTATCGGTACATGTGAGATACACCTTTTTATATACTTTTTTCTATTCCGCTATTCAATATACACCCTTTTTGTGGTGAAAAAAATTAAATTGCGGCATAGCCTGTATCGGTACATGTGAGATAAACCTTTTTATATACTTTTTTCTATTCCGCTATTCAATATACACCCTTTTGGAGTAAAAAAAACTAAATTGGGGCATAGTCTGTATTGGTACATGTGAGATACACCTTTCAAATTTATTGGACGCATCTTCCACCGCCGAGGATTGCAGGGCACTTCAGTTTGCCTCCTGTTCCGAACTCCTCCTACTCCTCATCCTCATCCTGCCTTTAGGGTACAAAAAATGGTAATCGGGGCCTAGTCTGTGTTTGTACGTGTGAGATACACCTTGTCACGAACCGGCAGGACTGGTAGTGGATCCTCTGGACCAGAGAGGCGATGGCACGGGTTGTACTAGAGGACCGGTTCTAAGCAGTTACTGGTCTTCACCAGAGCCCGCCGCAAGGCGGGATGGATTTGCTGTGGCGGTGACTACCAGGTCGTGTCCCCTAGTAACAACTCGACCCCTCTGGCAGCTGATATGGCGTGGTACACAGGGAGTAGGCAAGAGCGTAGTCGGACGTAGCAGAGGTCAGGGCAGGCGGCAAAGGTTCAAAGGCGAGTAGTCGGTAGCAACGGGTTCGGCAACAGGCAAAGCAAACAAACACAGCAGGGAACGCTTTCTCAAAGGCACAAGGCACAAAGATCTGGCAGGAAGCTGTGGGAGGAGAAGGTATTTATGGGTAGTGCACAGGTGAAGCCTAATTAAGTCAGCACTACCTCTCACAAACCTTAACCCTTAATAACCACTTTAGGCCAGACACCAATCACTGGTGCACTGGCCCTTTGAATCTAAGAGTCCCGACGCGCCCTAGAGAGCAGGGACGCACACGCCGAGACGCTGGAGTGCTGCCAGGAGGCATACGCTGTGAGCGCTCCGAGGCCAGCAGGAGGCCCGGAGCGCTCAGCGTAACACACCTTTTTATATACTTTTTTCTATTCCGCTATTCAATATACACCCTTTTGGGGTGAAATAAATTAAATTGCGGCATAGTCTGTATCGGTACGTGTGAGATACACCTTTTTATATACTTTTTTCTATTCCGCTATTCAATATACACCCTTTTTGGGTGAAAAAATTAAATTGCGGCATAGTCTGTATCGGTACATGTGAGATAAACCTTTTTATATACTTTTTTCTATTCCGCTATTCAATATACACCCTTTTGGGGTAAAAAAATTAAATTGTGGTATATCGGTACGTGTGAGATACACCTTTCAAATTTTTTGGGCGCATCTTCCACCGCTGAGGATTGCAGGGCGCGCTTCAGTTTGCCTCCTGTTCCGAACCCCTCCTACTCCTCTTCCTCATCCTCATCCTGACTTTAGGGTACAACAAAATTGTAATCGGGGCTTAGTCTGTGTTTGTACGTGTGAGATACACCGTTTTAAAAAACATTTTCTAATCTGCTATTCAATATACACCCTTATGGTGTAAAAAAAATTAAATTGCGGCATAGTCTGTATCGGTACGTGTGAGATACACCTTTCAAATTTTTTGGGCGCATCTTCCACCGCTGAGGATTGCAGGGCGCGCTTCAGTTTGCCTTCTGTTCCGAACTCCTCCTACTCCTCTTCCTCATACTCATCCTGCATTTAGGGTACAAAAAATTGTAATCGGGGCTTAGTCTGTGTTTGTACGTGTGAGATACACCGTTTTATAAAAATTTTTCTATTCCGCTATTCAATATACACCCTTTGGGGTGAAAAAAATTAAATTGCGGCATAGTCTGTATCGGTACATGTGAGATACAACTTTTTATATACTTTTTTCTATTCCGCTATTCAATATACACCCTTTTTGGGGTGAAAAAAATTAAATTGCGGCATAGTCTGTATCGGTACATGTGAGATAAACCTTTTTATATACTTTTTTCTATTTCGCTATTCAATATACACCCTTTTGGAGTAAAAAAAACTAAATTGCAGCGTAGTCTGTATTGGTACATGTGAGATATACCTTTCAAATTTATTGGACGCATTTTCCACCGCCGAGGATTGCAGGGCACTTCAGTTTGCCTCCTGTTCCGAACTCCTCCTACCCCTCATCCTCATCCTGCCTTTAGGGTACAAAAAATTGTAATCGGGGCCTAGTCTGTGTTTGTACGTGTGAGATACACCTTTTTATATACTTTTTTCTATTCCGCTATTCAATATACACCCTTTTGGGGTGAAATAAATTAAATTGCGGCATAGTCTGTATCGGTACGTATGAGATACACCTTTTTATATACTTTTTTCTATTCCGCTATTCAATATACACCCTTCTGGGGTAAAAAAATATTAAATTGCGGCATAGTCTGTATCGGTACGTGTGAGATAGACCTTTTTGTATACTTTTTTCTATTCAGCTATTCAATATACACCCTTTTGGGGTAAAAAAATTAAATTGTGGCATAGTCTGTATTGGTACGTGTGAGATACACCTTTCAAATTTTTTGGGCGCATCTTCCACCGCCGAGGATTGCAGGGCGCTTCAGTTTGCCTCCTGTTCCGAACTCCTCCTACTACTCCTCCTCATCCTGACTTTAGGGGGGAAAAAATTGTAATCGGGGCCTAGTCTGGGTTTGTACGTGTAAGATACACCGTTTTATAAAAAAAATTCTATACTGCTATTCAATATACACCCTTATGGTGTAAAAAAACATTAAATTGCGGCATAGTCTGTATCGGTACGTGTGAGATACACCTTTCAAATTTTTTGGGCGTATCTTCCACCGCCAAGGATTGCAGGGCGCTTCAGTTTGCCTCCTGTTCGGAACTCCTCCTACTCCTCTTCCTCATCCTCTTCCTGCATTTAGGGTACAAAAAATTGTAATCGGGGCTTAGACTGTGTTTGTACGTGTGAGATACACCGTTTTATAAAAAAAAAATTTATTCCGCTATTCAATATACACCCTTTTGGGGTGAAAAAAATTAAATTGTGGCATAGTCTGTATCGGTACATGTGAGATACACCTTTTTATATACTTTTTTCTATTCCGCTATTCAATATACACCCTTTTTGGGTGAAAAAATTAAATTGCGGCATAGTCTGTATCGGTACATGTGAGATAAACCTTTTTATATACTTTTTTCTATTCCGCTATTCAATATACACCCTTTTGGGGTAAAAAAATTAAATTGCGGTATATCGGTACGTGTGAGATACACCTTTCAAATTTTTTGGGCGCATCTTCCACCGCTGAGGATTGCAGGGCGCGCTTCAGTTTGCCTCCTGTTCCGAACCCCTCCTACTCCTCTTCCTCATCCTCATCCTGACTTTAGGGTACAAAAAATTGTAATCGGGGCTTAGTCTGTGTTTGTATGTGTGAGATACACCGTTTTATAAAACATTTTCTATTCTGCTATTCAATATACACCCTTATGGTGTAAAAAAAATTAAATCGTGGCATAGTCTGTATCGGTACGTGTGAGATACACCTTTCAAATTTTTTGGGCGCATCTTCCACCGCTGAGGATTGCAGGGCGCGCTTCAGTTTGCCTTCTGTTCCGAACTCCTCCTACTCCTCTTCCTCATACTCATCCTACATTTAGGGTACAAAAAATTGTAATCGGGGCTTAGTCTGTGTTTGTACGTGTGAGATACACCGTTTTATAAATTTTTTTCTATTCCGCTATTCAATATACACCCTTTTGGGGTGAAAAAAATTAAATTGCGGCATAGTCTGTATCGGTACATGTGAGATACACCTTTTTATATACTTTTTTCTATTCCGCTATTCAATATACACCCTTTTTGGGGTGAAAAAAATTGCGGCATAGTCTGTATCGGTACATGTGAGATAAACCTTTTTATATACTTTTTTCTATTCCGCTATTCAATATACACCCTTTTTGGGGTGAAAAAAATTAAATTGCAGCATAGTCTGTATCGGTACATGTGAGATAAACCTTTTTATATACTTTTTTCTATTCCGCTATTCAATATACACCCTTTTGGAGTAAAAAAAACTAAATTGCGGCATAGTCTGTATTGGTACATGTGAGATATACCTTTCAAATTTATTGGACGCATCTTCCACCGCCGAGGATTGCAGGGCACTTCAGTTTGCCTCCTGTTCCGAACTCCTCCTACTCCTCATCCTCATCCTGCCTTTAGGGTACAAAAAATTGTAATCGGGGCCTAGTCTGTGTTTGTACGTGTGAGATACACCTTTTTATATACTTTTTTCTATTCCGCTATTCAATACACACCCTTGTGGGGTGAAATAAATTAAATTGCGGCATAGTCTGAAACGGTACGTGTGAGATACACCTTTTTATATACTTTTTTCTATTCAGCTATTCAATATACACCCTTTTGGGGTAAAAATAAATAAATTGCTGCATAGTCTGTATCGGTACGTGTGAGATACACCTTTCAAATTTTTTGGGTGCATCTTCCACCGCCGAGGATTGCAGGGCACTTCAGTTTGCCTCCTGTTCTAAACTCCTCCTACTCCTCTTCCTCATCCTCATCCTGCCTTTAGGGTACAAAAAATTGTAATCGGGGCCTAGTCTGTGTTTGTACGTGTGAGATACACCGTTTTATAAAAAATGTTCTATTCCGCTATTCAATATACACCCTTTTGGGGTAAAAATAATTAAATTGCGTCATAGTCTTTATCGGTACGTGTGAGATACACCTTTCAAATTTTTTGGGCGCATCTTCCACCGCCAAAGATTGCAGGGCGCTTCAGTTTGCCTCCTGTTCGGAACTCCTCCTACTCCTCTTCCTCATCCTCTTCCTGCATTTAGGGTACAAAAAATTGTAATCGGGGCTTAGACTGTGTTTGTACGTGTGAGATACACCGTTTTATAAAAAAAAATTTTATTCCGCTATTCAATATACACCCTTTTGGGGTGAAAAAAATTAAATTGCGGCATAGTCTGTATCGGTACATGTGAGATACACCTTTTTATATACTTTTTTCTATTCCGCTATTCAATATACACCCTTTTTGGGTGAAAAAATTAAATTGCGGCATAGTCTGTATCGGTACATGTGAGATAAACCTTTTTTTATACTTTTTTCTATTCCGCTATTCAATATACACCCTTTTGGGGTAAAAAAATTAAATTGCGGTATATCGGTACGTGTGAGATACACCTTTCAAATTTTTTGGGCGCATCTTCCACCGCTGAGGATTGCAGGGCGCGCTTCAGTTTGCCTCCTGTTCCGAACCCCTCCTACTCCTCTTCCTCATCCTCATCCTGACTTTAGGGTACAAAAAATTGTAATCGGGGCTTAGTCTGTGTTTGTATGTGTGAGATACACCGTTTTATAAAACATTTTCTATTCTGCTATTCAATATACACCCTTATGGTGTAAAAAAAATTAAATCGTGGCATAGTCTGTATCGGTACGTGTGAGATACACCTTTCAAATTTTTTGGGCGCATCTTCCACCGCTGAGGATTGCAGGGCGCGCTTCAGTTTGCCTTCTGTTCCGAACTCCTCCTACTCCTCTTCCTCATACTCATCCTGCATTTAGGGTACAAAAAATTGTAATCGGGGCTTAGTCTGTGTTTGTACGTGTGAGATACACCGTTTTATAAAATTTTTTCTATTCCGCTATTCAATATACACCCTTTTGGGGTGAAAAAAATTAAATTGCGGCATAGTCTGTATCGGTACATGTGAGATACAACTTTTTATATACTTTTTTCTATTCCGCTATTCAATATACACCCTTTTTGGGGTGAAAAAAATTAAATTGCGGCATAGTCTGTATCGGTACATGTGAGATAAACCTTTTTATATACTTTTTTCTATTTCGCTATTCAATATACACCCTTTTGGAGTAAAAAAAACTAAATTGCAGCGTAGTCTGTATTGGTACATGTGAGATTTACCTTTCAAATTTATTGGACGCATTTTCCACCGCCGAGGATTGCAGGGCACTTCAGTTTGCCTCCTGTTCCAAACTCCTCCTACCCCTCATCCTCATCCTGCCTTTAGGGTACAAAAAATTGTAATCGGGGCCTAGTCTGTGTTTGTACGTGTGAGATACACCTTTTTATATACTTTTTTCTATTCCGCTATTCAATATACACCCTTTTGGGGTGAAATAAATTAAATTGCGGCATAGTCTGTATTGGTACGTATGAGATACACCTTTTTATATACTTTTTTCTATTCCGCTATTCAATATACACCCTTCTGGGGTAAAAAAATATTAAATTGCGGCATAGTCTGTATCGGTACGTGTGAGATAGACCTTTTTTTATACTTTTTTCTATTCAGCTATTCAATATACACCCTTTTGGGGTAAAAAAATTAAATTGTGGCATAGTCTGTATTGGTACGTGTGAGATACACCTTTCAAATTTTTTGGGCGCATCTTCCACCGCCGAGGATTGCAGGGCGCTTCAGTTTGCCTCCTGTTCCGAACTCCTCCTACTACTCCTCCTCATCCTGACTTTAGGGGGAAAAAAATTGTAATCGGGGCCTAGTCTGGGTTTGTACGTGTAAGATACACCGTTTTATAAAAAAAATTCTATACTGCTATTCAATATACACCCTTATGGTGTAAAAAAACATTAAATTGCGGCATAGTCTGTATCGGTACGTGTGAGATACACCTTTCAAATTTTTTGGGCGTATCTTCCACCGCCAAGGATTGCAGGGCGCTTCAGTTTGCCTCCTGTTCGGAACTCCTCCTACTCCTCTTCCTCATCCTCTTCCTGCATTTAGGGTACAAAAAATTGTAATCGGGGCTTAGACTGTGTTTGTACGTGTGAGATACACCGTTTTATAAAAAAAAATTTTATTCCGCTATTCAATATACACCCTTTTGGGGTGAAAAAAATTAAATTGCGGCATAGTCTGTATCGGTACATGTGAGATACACCATTTTATATACTTTTTTCTATTCCGCTATTCAATATACACCCTTTTTGGGTGAAAAAATTAAATTGCGGCATAGTCTGTATCGGTACATGTGAGATAAACCTTTTTATATACTTTTTTCTATTCCGCTATTCAATATACACCCTTTTGGGGTAAAAAAATTAAATTGCGGTATATCGGTACGTGTGAGATACACCTTTCAAATTTTTTGGGCGCATCTTCCACCGCTGAGGATTGCAGGGCGCGCTTCAGTTTGCCTCCTGTTCCGAACCCCTCCTACTCCTCTTCCTCATCCTCATCCTGACTTTAGGGTACAAAAAATTGTAATCGGGGCTTAGTCTGTGTTTGTATGTGTGAGATACACCGTTTTATAAAACATTTTCTATTCTGCTATTCAATATACACCCTTATGGTGTAAAAAAAATTAAATCGTGGCATAGTCTGTATCGGTACGTGTGAGATACACCTTTCAAATTTTTTAAACGCATCTTCCACCGCTGAGGATTGCAGGGCGCGCTTCAGTTTGCCTTCTGTTCCGAACTCCTCCTACTCCTCTTCCTCATACTCATCCTGCATTTAGGGTACAAAAAATTGTAATCGGGGCTTAGTCTGTGTTTGTACGTGTGAGATACACCGTTTTATAAATTTTTTTCTATTCCGCTATTCAATATACACCCTTTTGGGGTGAAAAAAATTAAATTGCGGCATAGTCTGTATCGGTACATGTGAGATACACCTTTTTATATACTTTTTTCTATTCCGCTATTCAATATACACCCTTTTTGGGGTGAAAAAAATTAAATTGCGGCATAGTCTGTATCGGTACATGTGAGATAAACCTTTTTATATACTTTTTTCTATTCCGCTATTCAATATACACCCTTTTGGAGTAAAAAAAACTAAATTGCGGCATAGTCTGTATTGGTACATGTGAGATATACCTTTCAAATTTATTGGACGCATCTTCCACCGCCGAGGATTGCAGGGCACTTCAGTTTGCCTCCTGTTCCGAACTCCTCCTACTCCTCATCCTCATCCTGCCTTTAGGGTACAAAAAATTGTAATCGGGGCCTAGTCTGTGTTTGAACGTGTGAGATACACCTTTTTATATACTTTTTTCTATTCCGCTATTCAATACACACCCTTGTGGGGTGAAATAAATTAAATTGCGGCATAGTCTGAAACGGTACGTGTGAGATACACCTTTTTATATACTTTTTTCTATTCAGCTATTCAATATACACCCTTTTGGGGTAAAAATAAATAAATTGCTGCATAGTCTGTATCGGTACGTGTGAGATACACCTTTCAAGTTTTTTGGGTGCATCTTCCACCGCCGAGGATTGCAGGGCACTTCAGTTTGCCTCCTGTTCTGAACTCCTCCTACTCCTCTTCCTCATCCTCATCCTGCCTTTAGGGTACAAAAAATTGTAATCGGGGCCTAGTCTGTGTTTGTACGTGTGAGATACACCGTTTTATAAAAAATGTTCTATTCCGCTATTCAATATACACCCTTTTGGGGTAAAAATAATTAAATTGCGTCATAGTCTTTATCGGTACGTGTGAGATACACCTTTCAAATTTTTTGGGCGCATCTTCCACCGCCAAGGATTGCAGGGCGCTTCAGTTTGCCTCCTGTTCGGAACTCCTCCTACTCCTCTTCCTCATCCTCTTCCTGCATTTAGGGTACAAAAATTGTAATCGGGGCTTAGACTGTGTTTGTACGTGTGAGATACACCGTTTTATAAAAAAAAATTTTATTCCGCTATTCAATATACACCCTTTTGGGGTGAAAAAAATTAAATTGCGGCATAGTCTGTATCGGTACATGTGAGATACACCTTTTTATATACTTTTTTCTATTCCGCTATTCAATATACACCCTTTTTGGGTGAAAAAATTAAATTGCGGCATAGTCTGTATCGGTACATGTGAGATAAACCTTTTTTTATACTTTTTTCTATTCCGCTATTCAATATACACCCTTTTGGGGTAAAAAAATTAAATTGCGGTATATCGGTACGTGTGAGATACACCTTTCAAATTTTTTGGGCGCATCTTCCACCGCTGAGGATTGCAGGGCGCGCTTCAGTTTGCCTCCTGTTCCGAACCCCTCCTACTCCTCTTCCTCATCCTCATCCTGACTTTAGGGTACAAAAAATTGTAATCGGGGCTTAGTCTGTGTTTGTATGTGTGAGATACACCGTTTTATAAAACATTTTCTATTCTGCTATTCAATATACACCCTTATGGTGTAAAAAAAATTAAATCGTGGCATAGTCTGTATCGGTACGTGTGAGATACACCTTTCAAATTTTTTGGGCGCATCTTCCACCGCTGAGGATTGCAGGGCGCGCTTCAGTTTGCCTTCTGTTCCGAACTCCTCCTACTCCTCTTCCTCATACTCATCCTGCATTTAGGGTACAAAAAATTGTAATCGGGGCTTAGTCTGTGTTTGTACGTGTGAGATACACCGTTTTATAAATTTTTTTCTATTCCGCTATTCAATATACACCCTTTTGGGGTGAAAAAAATTAAATTGCGGCATAGTCTGTATCGGTACATGTGAGATACACCTTTTTATATACTTTTTTCTATTCCGCTATTCAATATACACCCTTTTTGGGGTGAAAAAAATTGCGGCATAGTCTGTATCGGTACATGTGAGATAAACCTTTTTATATACTTTTTTCTATTCCGCTATTCAATATACACCCTTTTTGGGGTGAAAAAAATTAAATTGCGGCATAGTCTGTATCGGTACATGTGAGATAAACCTTTTTATATACTTTTTTCTATTCCGCTATTCAATATACACCCTTTTGGAGTAAAAAAACTAAATTGCGGCATAGTCTGTATTGGTACATGTGAGATATACCTTTCAAATTTATTGGACGCATCTTCCACCGCCGAGGATTGCAGGGCACTTCAGTTTGCCTCCTGTTCCGAACTCCTCCTACTCCTCATCCTCATCCTGCCTTTAGGGTACAAAAAATTGTAATCGGGGCCTAGTCTGTGTTTGTACGTGTGAGATACACCTTTTTATATACTTTTTTCTATTCCGCTATTCAATACACACCCTTGTGGGGTGAAATAAATTAAGTTGCGGCATAGTCTGAAACGGTACGTGTGAGATACACCTTTTTATATACTTTTTTCTATTCAGCTATTCAATATACACCCTTTTGGGGTAAAAATAAATAAATTGCTGCATAGTCTGTATCGGTACGTGTGAGATACACCTTTCAAATTTTTTGGGTGCATCTTCCACCGCCGAGGATTGCAGGGCACTTCAGTTTGCCTCCTGTTCTGAACTCCTCCTACTCCTCTTCCTCATCCTCATCCTGCCTTTAGGGTACAAAAAATTGTAATCGGGGCCTAGTCTGTGTTTGTACGTGTGAGATACACCGTTTTATAAAAAATGTTCTATTCCGCTATTCAATATACACCCTTTTGGGGTAAAAATAATTAAATTGCGTCATAGTCTTTATCGGTACGTGTGAGATACACCTTTCAAATTTTTGGGCGCATCTTCCATCGCCGAGGATTGCAGGGCGCTTCAGTTTGCCTCCACTTCCGAACTCCTCCTACTCCTCTTCCTCATCCTGCCTTTAGGGTACAAAAAATTGTAATCGGGGCCTAGTCTGTGTTTGTACGTGTGAGATACACCATTTTATAAATTTTTTTCTATTCCGCTATTCAATATACACCCTTTTGGGGTGAAAAAAATTAAATTGTGGCGTAGTCTGTATCGGTACGTGTGAGATACACCTTTTTATATACTTTTTTTTATTCCGTTATTCAACATACACCCTATTGGGGTAAAAAAAATTAAATTGCGGCATAGTCTGTATCGGTACGTGTGAGATAGACCTTTTTATATACTTTTTCTATTCAGCTATTTAATATACACACTTTTGGGGTAAAAAAAATAAATTGCAGCATAGTCTGTATCGGTACGTTTGAGACAGACCTTCTTATATACTTTTTTCTATTCCGCTATTCAATATACACCCTTTTGGGGTAAAAAAATGAAATTGTGGCATAGTCTGTATTGGTACGTGTGAGATACACCTTTCAAATTTTTTGGGTGCATCTTCCACCGCCGAGGATTGCAGGGCGCTTCAGTTTGCCTCCTGTTCCGAACTCCTCCTACTACTCCTCCTCATCCTGACTTTAGGGAAAAAATTGTAATCGGGGCCTAGTCTGGGTTTGTACGTGTGAGATACACCGTTTTATAAAAAAAATTCTATACTGCTATTCAATATACACACTTATGGTGTAAAAAAAACTTAAATTGCGGCATAGTCTGTATGGGTACGTGTGAGATACACCTTTCAAATTTTTTGGGCGCATCTTCCACCGCCAAGGATTGCAGGGCGCTTCAGTTTGCCTCCTGTTCGGAACTCCTCCTACTCCTCTTCCTCATCCTCTTCCTGCATTTAGGGTACAAAAAATTGTAATCGGGGCTTAGGCTGTGTTTGTACGTGTGAGATACACCGTTTTATAAAAAAATTTTATTCCGCTATTCAATATATACCCTTTTGGGGTGAAAAAAATTAAATTGCGGCATAGTCTGTATCGGTACATGTGAGATATACCTTTTTATATACTTTTTTCTATTCCGCTATTCAATATACACCCTTTTTGGGTGAAAAATTAAATTGCGGCATATTCTGTATCGGTACATGTGAGATAAACCTTTTTATATACTTTTTTCTATTCCGCTATTCAATATACACCCTTTTGGGGTAAAAAAATTAAATTGCGGTATAGTCTGTATCGGTACATGTGAGATAAACCTTTTTATATTCTTTTTTCTATTCCGCTATTCAATATACACCTGTCATGGTCTTACCTTCTTGCTGTTCTCCTTCGTTTGACATGTGCCGGCGGCCATCTTGGTTTCTGGGTTTCTTGTAGCCTCCCACCCTGCGGCTCCTCCTTCCCTCTGGGAGGAGCTGGATGCCTAGCTAATATATATAGTTGGTCTGTGGCTTCAGTTCCTTGCTTGGTCCTCCTGTGTTCACATGCTTCTAAGACTGCTGCTGCTTCTGGTTCCTAATCCTGGCTTCGTCTGATTACCCTGCTGGTTCCTGATCCTGGCTTCGTCTGACTACCCTGCTGGTTCCTGATCCTGGTTTCGTCTGACTACCCTGCTGGTTCCTGATCCTGGCTTCGTCTGACTACCCTGCTGGTTCCTGATCCCGGCTTCGTCTGACTACCCTCCTGGCTCCTGTCCTCTGGCTTCGCTAAGACTCTGCTTCGGTTTTGCCATCCGTTTGGACTTTTGCTTTACAGCTTGATTTTCAATAAAGCCTTCTTATTTTCACTTATCTGTTGTTGTACGTCTGGTTCATGGTTCCGTGACAACACCCTTTTGGAGTAAAAAAAACGAAATTGCGGCATAGTCTGTATTGGTACATGTGAGATATACCTTTCAAATTTATTGGACGCATCTTCCACCGCCGAGGATTGCAGGGCACTTCAGTTTGCCTCCTGTTCCGAACTCCTCCTACTCCTCATCCTCATCCTGCCTTTAGGGTACAAAAAATTGTAATCGGGGCCTAGTCTGTGTTTGTACGTGTGAGATACACCTTTTTATATACTTTTTTCTATTCCGCTATTCAATATACACCCTTTTGGGGTGAAATAAATTAAATTGCGGCATAGTCTGTATCGGTACGTGTGAGATACACCTTCCACCGCCGAGGATTGCAGGGCACTTCACTTTGCCTCCTGTTCCGAAGTCCTCCTACTCCTCTTCCTCATCCTCATCCTGACTTTAGGGCATAAAAAATTGTAATCGGGGCCTAGTCTGTGTTTGTACGTGTGAGATACACCTTTTTATATACTTTTTTCTATTCCGCTATTCAATATACACCCTTTTGGGGTAAAAAAAATTAAATTGTGGCATAGTCTGTATCGGTACGTGTGAGATAGACCTTTTTATATACTTTTTTCTATTCACCTATTCAATATACACCCTTTTGGGGTAAAAAAATTAAATTGTGGCATAGTCTGTATTGGTACGTGTGAGATACACCTTTCAAATTTTTTGGGCGCATCTTCCACCGCCAAGGATTGCAGGGCGCTTCAGTTTGCCTCCTGTTCGGAACTCCTCCTACTCCTCTTCCTCATCCTCTTCCTGCATTTAGGGTACAAAAAATTGTAATCGGGGCTTAGACTGTGTTTGTACGTGTGAGATACACCGTTTTATAAAAAAATTTTATTCCGCTATTCAATATACACCCTTTTGGGGTGAAAAAAATTAAATTGCGGCATAGTCTGTATCGGTACGTGTGAGATACACCTTTTTATATACTTTTTTCTATTCCGCTATTCAATATACACCCTTTTTGGGTGAAAAAATTAAATTGCGGCATAGTCTGTATCGGTACATGTGAGATAAACCTTTTTATATACTTTTTTCTATTCCGCTATTCAATATACACCCTTTTGGGGTAAAAAAATTAAATTGCGGTATATCGGTACGTGTGAGATACACCTTTCAAATTTTTTGGGCGCATCTTCCACCGCTGAGGATTGCAGGGCGCGCTTCAGTTTGCCTCCTGTTCCGAACCCCTCCTACTCCTCTTCTCGTCCTCATCCTGACTTTAGGGTACAAAAAATTGTAATCTGGGCTTAGTCTGTGTTTGTACGTGTGAGATACACCGTTTTATAAAACATTTTCTATTCTGCTATTCAATATACACCCTTATGGTGTAAAAAAAATTAAGTTGCGGCATAGTCTGTATCGGTACGTGTGAGATACACCTTTCAAATTTTTTGGGCGCATCTTCCACCGATGAGGATTGCAGGGCGCGCTTCAGTTTGCCTCCTGTTCCGAACCCCTCCTACTGCTCTTTATCATCCTCATCCTGACTTTAGGGTACAAAAAATTGTAATCGGGGCTTAGTCTGTGTTTGTACGTGTGAGATACACCGTTTTATAAAACATTTTCTATTCTGCTATTCAATATACACCCTTATGGTGTAAAAAAAATTAAGTTGCGGCATAGTCTGTATCGGTACGTGTGAGATACACCTTTCAAATTTTTTGGGCGCATCTTCCACCGCTGAGGATTGCAGGGCGCGCTTCAGTTTGCCTTCTGTTCCGAACTCCTCCTACTCCTCTTCCTCATACTCATCCTGCATTTAGGGTACAAAAAATTGTAATCGGGACTTAGTCTGTGTTTGTACGTGTGAGATACACCGTTTTATAACATTTTTTCTATTCCGCTATTCAATATACACCCTTTTGGGGTGAAAAAAACTTAAATTGCGGCATAGTCTGTATCGGTACATGTGAGATACACCTTTTTATATACTTTTTTCTATTCCGCTATTCAATATACACCCTTTTTGTGGTGAAAAAAATTAAATTGCGGCATAGTCTGTATCGGTACATGTGAGATAAACCTTTTTATATACTTTTTTCTATTCCGCTATTCAATATACACCCTTTTGGAGTAAAAAAAACGAAATTGCGGCATAGTCTGTATTGGTACATGTGAGATATACCTTTAAAATTTATTGGACGCATCTTCCACCGCCGAGGATTGCAGGGCACTTCAGTTTGCCTCCTGTTCCGAACTCCTCCTACTCCTCATCCTCATCCTGCCTTTAGGGTACAAAAAATGGTAATCGGGGCCTAGTCTGTGTTTGTACGTGTGAGATACACCTTTTTATATACTTTTTTCTATTCCGCTATTCAATACACACCCTTTTGGGGTGAAATAAATTAAATTGCGGCATAGTCTGTATCGGTACGTGTGAGATACACCTTTTTATATACTTTTTTTCTATTCCGCTATTCAATATACACCCTTTTGGATTAAAAAAAATATAACTTGCAGCATAGTCTGTATCGGTACGTGTGAGATAGACCTTTTTGTATACTTTTTTCTATTCAGCTATTCAATATACACCCTTTTGGGGTAAAAAAATTAAATTGTGGCATAGTCTGTATTGGTACGTGTGAGATACACCTTTCAAATTTTTTGGGCGCATCTTCCACCGCCGAGGATTGCAGGGCGCTTCAGTTTGCCTCCTGTTCCGAACTCCTCCTACTACTCCTCCTCATTCTGACTTTAGGGGAAAAAAAATTGTAATCGGGGCCTAGTCTGGGTTTGTACGTGTGAGATACACCGTTTTATAAAAAAATTCTATACTGCTATTCAATATACACCCTTATGGTGTAAAAAAAATTAAATTGCGGCATAGTCTGTATCGGTACGTGTGAGATACACCTTTCACATTTTTTGGGCGCATCTTCCACCGCCAAGGATTGCAGGGCGCTTCAGTTTGCCTCCTGTTCGGAACTCCTCCTACTCCTCTTCCTCATCCTCTTCCTGCATTTAGGGTACAAAAAATTGTAATCGGGGCTTAGACTGTGTTTGTACGTGTGAGATACACCGTTTTATAAAAAAAATTTTATTCCGCTATTCAATATACACCCTTTTGGGGTGAAAAAAATTAAATTGCGGCATAGTCTGTATCGGTACATGTGAGATACTCCTTTTTATATACTTTTTTCTATTCCGCTATTCAATATACACCCTTTTTGGGTGAAAAAATTAAATTGCGGCATAGTCTGTATCGGTACATGTGAGATACACCTTTTTATATACTTTTTTCTATTCCGCTATTCAATATACACCCTTTTGGGGTAAAAAAATTAAATTGCGGTATATCGGTACGTGTGAGATACACCTTTCAAATTTTTTGGGCGCATCTTCCACCGCTGAGGATTGCAGGGCGCGCTTCAGTTTGCCTCCTGTTCCGAACCCCTCCTACTCCTCTTCCTCATCCTCATCCTGACTTTAGGGTACAAAAAATTGTAATCGGGGCTTAGTCTGTGTTTGTACGTGTGAGATACACCGTTTTATAAAACATTTTCTATTCTGCTATTCAATATACACCCTTATGGTGTAAAAAAAATTAAATTGCGGCATAGTCTGTATCGGTACATGTGAGATACACCTTTTTATATACTTTTTTCTATTCCGCTATTCAATATACACCCTTTTTGGGGTGAAAAAAATTAAATTGCGGCATAGTCTGTATCGGTACATGTGAGATAAACCTTTTTATATACTTTTTTCTATTCCGCTATTCAATATACACCCTTTTGGAGTAAAAAAAACTAAATTGCGGCATAGTCTGTATTGGTACATGTGAGATATACCTTTCAAATTTATTGGATGCATCTTCCACCGCCGAGGATTTTAGGGCACTTCAGTTTGCCTCCTGTTCTGAACTCCTCCTACTCCTCATCCTCATCCTGCCTTTAGGGTACAAAAAATTGTAATCGGGGCCTAGTCTGTGTTTGTACGTGTGAGATACACCTTTTTATATACTTTTTTCTATTCCGCTATTCAATATACACCCTTTTGGGGTGAAATAAATTAAATTGCGGCATAGTCTGAAACGGTACGTGTGAGATACACCTTTTTATATACTTTTTTCTATTCCGCTATTCAATATACACCCTTCTGGGGTAAAAAAAAATTAAATTGCGGCACAGTCTGTATCGGTACGTGTGAGATAGACCTTTTTGTATACTTTTTTCTATTCAGCTATTCAATATACACCCTTTTGGGGTAAAAATAAATAAATTGCTGCATAGTCTGTATCGGTACGTGTGAGATACACCTTTCAAATTTTTTGGGTGCATCTTCCACCGCCGAGGATTGCAGGGCACTTCAGTTTGCCTCCTGTTCTGAACTCCTCCTACTCCTCTTCCTCATCCTCATCCTGCCTTTAGGGTACAAAAAATTGTAATCGGGGCCTAGTCTGTGTTTGTACGTGTGAGATACACCGTTTTATAAAAAATGTTCTATTCCGCTATTCAATATACACCCTTTTGGGGTAAAAATAATTAAATTGCGGCATAGTCTTTATCGGTACGTGTGAGATACACCTTTCAAATTTTTTGGGCGCATCTTCCATCGCCGAGGATTGCAGGGCGCTTCAGTTTGCCTCCTGTTCCGAACTCCTCCTACTCCTCTTCCTCATCCTGCCTTTAGGGTACAAAAAATTGTAATCGGGGCCTAGTCTGTGTTTGTACGTGTGAGATACACCATTTTATAAATTTTTTTCTATTCCGCTATTCAATATACACCCTTTTGGGGTGAAAAAAATTAAATTGCGGCATAGTCTGTATCGGTACGTGTGAGATACACCTTTTTATATACTTTTTTCTATTCCGTTATTCAACATACACCCTATTGGGGTAAAAAAAATTAAATTGCGGCATAGTCTGTATCGGTACGTGTGAGATAGACCTTTTTATATACTTTTTCTATTCAGCTATTTAATATACACACTTTTGGGGTAAAAAAAATAAATTGCAGCATAGTCTGTATCGGTACGTTTGAGACAGACCTTCTTATATACTTTTTTCTATTCCGCTATTCAATATACACCCTTTTGGGGTAAAAAAATTAAATTGTGGCATAGTCTGTATTGGTACGTGTGAGATACACCTTTCAAATTTTTGGGGTGCATCTTCCACCGCCGAGGATTGCAGGGCGCTTCAGTTTGCCTCCTGTTCTGAACTCCTCCTACTACTCCTCCTCATCTTGACTTTAGGGAAAAAAATTGTAATCGGGGCCTAGTCTGGGTTTGTACGTGTGAGATACACCGTTTTATAAAAAAATTCTATACTGCTATTCAATATACACCCTTATGGTGTAAAAAAAATTAAATTGCGGCATAGTCTGTATCGGTACGTGTGAGATCCACCTTTCAAATTTTTTGGGCGCATCTTCCACCGCCAAGGATTGCAGGGCGCTTCAGTTTGCCTCCTGTTCGGAACTCCTCCTACTCCTCTTCCTCATCCTCTTCCTGCATTTAGGGTACAAAAAATTGTAATCGGGGCTTAGGCTGTGTTTGTACGTGTGAGATACACCGTTTTATAAAAAAAATTTTATTCCGCTATTCAATATACACCCTTTTGGGGTGAAAAAAATTAAATTGCGGCATAGTCTGTATCGGTACATGTGAGATACACCTTTTTATATACTTTTTTCTATTCCGCTATTCAATATACACCCTTTTTGGGTGAAAAAATTAAATTGCGGCATAGTCTGTATCGGTACATGTGAGATAAACCTTTTTATATACTTTTTTTTATTCCGCTATTCAATATAAACCCTTTTGGGGTAAAAAAATTAAATTGCGATATATCGGTACGTGTGAGATACACCTTTCAAAGTTTTTTGGGCGCATCTTCCACCGCTGAGGGTTGCAGGGCGCGCTTCAGTTTGCCTTCTGTTCCGAACTCCTCCTACTCCTCTTCCTCATACTCATCCTGCATTTAGGGTACAAAAAATTGTAATCGGGGCTTAGTCTGTGTTTGTACGTGTGAGATACACCGTTTTATAAAAAATTTTCTATTCCGCTATTCAATATACACCCTTTTGGGGTAAAAATAATTAAATTGCGGCATAGTCTTTATCGGTACGTGTGAGATACACCTTTCAAATTTGTTGGGCGCATCTTCCATCGCCGAGGATTGCAGGGCGCTTCAGTTTGCCTCCTGTTCCGAACTCCTCCTACTCCTCTTCCTCATCCTGCCTTTAGGGTACAAAAAATTGTAATCGGGGCCTAGTCTGTGTTTGTACGTGTGAGATACACCATTTTATAAATTTTTTTCTATTCCGCTATTCAATATACACCCTTTTGGGGTAAAAAAATTAAATTGTGGCATAGTCTGTATTGGTACGTGTGAGATACACCTTTCAAATTTTTTGGGCGCATCTTCCACCGCCGAGGATTGCAGGGCGCTTCAGTTTGCCTCCTGTTCCGAACTCCTCCTACTACTCCTCCTCATCCTGACTTTAGGGGGAAAAAAATTGTAATCGGGGCCTAGTCTGGGTTTGTACGTGTAAGATACACCGTTTTATAAAAAAAATTCTATACTGCTATTCAATATACACCCTTATGGTGTAAAAAAATTAAATTGCGGCATAGTCTGTATCGGTACGTGTGAGATACACCTTTCAAATTTTTTGGGCGCATCTTCCACCGCCAAGGATTTCAGGGCGCTTCAGTTTGCCTCCTGTTCGGAACTCCTCCTACTCCTCTTCCTCATCCTCTTCCTGCATTTAGGGTACAAAAAATTGTAATCGGGGCTTAGACTGTGTTTGTACGTGTGAGATACACCGTTTTATAAAAAAAATTTTATTCCGCTATTCAATATACACCCTTTTGGGGTGAAAAAAATTAAATTGCAGCATAGTCTGTATCGGTACATGTGAGATACACCTTTTTATATACTTTTTTCTATTCCGCTATTCAATATACACCCTTTTTGGGTGAAAAAATTAAATTGCGGCATAGTCTGTATCGGTACATGTGAGATAAACCTTTTTATATACTTTTTTCTATTCCGCTATTCAATATACACCCTTTTGGGGTAAAAAAATTAAATTGCGGTATATCGGTACGTGTGAGATACACCTTTCAAATTTTTTGGGCGCATCTTCCACCGCTGAGGATTGCAGGGCGCGCTTCAGTTTGCCTCCTGTTCCGAACCCCTCCTACTCCTCTTCCTCATCCTCATCCTGACTTTAGGGTACAAAAAATTGTAATCGGGGCTTAGTCTGTGTTTGTACGTGTGAGATACACCGTTTTATAAAACATTTTCTATTCTGCTATTCAATATACACCCTTATGGTGTAAAAAAAATTAATTTGCGGCATAGTCTGTATCGGTACGTGTGAGATACACCTTTCAAATTTTTTGGGCGCATCTTCCACCGCTGAGGATTGCAGGGCGCGCTTCAGTTTGCCTTCTGTTCCGAACTCCTCCTACTCCTCTTCCTCATACTCATCCTGCATTTAGGGTACAAAAAATTGTAATCGGGGCTTAGTCTGTGTTTGTACGTGTGAGATACACCGTTTTATAAAAATTTTTCTATTCCGCTATTCAATATACACCCTTTTGGGGTGAAAAAAATTAAATTGCGGCATAGTCTGTATCGGTACATGTGAGATACACCTTTTTATATACTTTTTTCTATTCCGCTATTCAATATACACCCTTTTTGGGGTGAAAAAAATTAAATTGCGGCATAGTCTGTATCGGTACATGTGAGATAAACCTTTTTATATACTTTTTTCTATTCCGCTATTCAATATACACCCTTTTGGAGTAAAAAAAACTAAATTGCGGCATAGTCTGTATTGGTACATGTGAGATATACCTTTCAAATTTATTGGACGCATCTTCCACCGCCGAGGATTGCAGGGCACTTCAGTTTGCCTCCTGTTCCGAACTCCTCCTACTCCTCATCCTCATCCTGCCTTTAGGGTACAAAAAATTGTAATCGGGGGCCTAGTCTGTGTTTGTACGTGTGAGATACACCTTTTTATATACTTTTTTCTATTCCGCTATTCAATATACACCCTTTTGGGGTGAAATAAATTAAATTGCGGCATAGTCTGAAACGGTACGTGTGAAATACACCTTTTTATATACTTTTTTCTATTCCGCTATTCAATATACACCCTTCTGGGGTAAAAAAAAATTAAATTGCGGCATAGTCTGTATCGGTACGTGTGAGATAGACCTTTTTGTATACTTTTTTCTATTCAGCTATTCAATATACACCCTTTTGGGGTAAAAATAAATAAATTGCTGCATAGTCTGTATCGGTACGTGTGAGATACACCTTTCAAATTTTTTGGGTGCATCTTCCACCGCCGAGGATTGCAGGGCACTTCAGTTTGCCTCCTGTTCTGAACTCCTCCTACTCCTCTTCCTCATCCTCATCCTGCCTTTAGGGTACAAAAAATTGTAATCGGGGCCTAGTCTGTGTTTGTACGTGTGAGATACACCGTTTTATAAAAAATGTTCTATTCCGCTATTCAATATACACCCTTTTGGGGTAAAAATAATTAAATTGCGGCATAGTCTTTATCGGTACGTGTGAGATACACCTTTCAAATTTTTTGGGCGCATCTTCCATCGCCGAGGATTGCAGGGCGCTTCAGTTTGCCTCCTGTTCCGAACTCCTCCTCCTCCTCTTCCTCATCCTGCCTTTAGGGTACAAAAAATTGTAATCGGGGCCTAGTCTGTGTTTGTACGTGTGAGATACACCATTTTATAAATTTTTTTCTATTCCGCTATTCAATATACACCCTTTTGGGGTGAAAAAAATTAAATTGCGGCATAGTCTGTATCGGTACGTGTGAGATACACCTTTTTATATACTTTTTTCTATTCCGTTATTCAACATACACCCTATTGGGGTAAAAAAAATTAAATTGCGGCATAGTCTGTATCGGTACGTGTGAGATAGACCTTTTTATATACTTTTTCTATTCAGCTATTTAATATACACACTTTTGGGGTAAAAAAAATAAATTGCAGCATAGTCTGTATCGGTACGTTTGAGACAGACCTTCTTATATACTTTTTTCTATTCCGCTATTCAATATACATCCTTTTGGGGTAAAAAAATTAAATTGTGGCATAGTCTGTATTGGTACGTGTGAGATACACCTTTCAAATTTTTTGGGTGCATCTTCCACCGCCGAGGATTGCAGGGCGCTTCAGTTTGCCTCCTGTTCCGAACTCCTCCTACTACTCCTCCTCATCCTGACTTTAGGGAAAAAAATTGTAATCGGAGCCTAGTCTGGGTTTGTACGTGTGAGATACACCGTTTTATAAAAAAAATTCTATACTGCTATTCAATATACACCCTTATGGTGTAAAAAAAACATAAATTGCGGCATAGTCTGTATCGGTACGTGTGAGATACACCTTTCAAATTTTTTGGGCGCATCTTCCACCGCCAAGGATTGCAGGGCGCTTCAGTTTGCCTCCTGTTCGGAACTCCTCCTACTCCTCTTCCTCATCCTCTTCCTGCATTTAGGGTACAAAAAATTGTAATCGGGGCTTAGGCTGTGTTTGTACGTGTGAGATACACCGTTTTATAAAAGAAAATTTATTCCGCTATTCAATATACACCCTTTTGGGGTGAAAAAAATTAAATTGCGGCATAGTCTGTATCGGTACATGTGAGATACACCTTTTTATATACTTTTTTCTATTCCGCTATTCAATATACACCCTTTTTGGGTGAAAAAATTAAATTGCGGCATAGTCTGTATCGGTACATGTGAGATAAACCTTTTTATATACTTTTTTCTATTCCGCTATTCAATATACACCCTTTTGGGGTAAAAAAATTAAATTGCGGTATATCGGTACGTGTGAGATACACCTTTCAAATTTTTTGGGCACATCTTCCACCGCTGAGGATTGCAGGGCGCGCTTCAGTTTGCCTCCTGTTCCGAACCCCTCCTACTCCTCTTCCTCATCCTCATCCTGACTTTAGGGTACAAAAAATTGTAATCGGGGCTTAGTCTGTGTTTGTACGTGTGAGATACACCGTTTTATAAAACATTTTCTATTCTGCTATTCAATATACACCCTTATGGTGTAAAAAAAATTAAATTGCGACATAGTCTGTATCGGTACGTGTGAGATACACCTTTCAAATTTTTTGGGCGCATCTTCCACCGCTGAGGATTGCAGGGCGCGCTTCAGTTTGCCTTCTGTTCCGAACTCCTCCTACTCCTCTTCCTCATACTCATCCTGCATTTAGGGTACAAAAAATTGTAATCGGGGCTTAGTCTGTGTTTGTACGTGTGAGATACACCGTTTTATAAAATTTTTTCTATTCCGCTATTCAATATACACCCTTTTGGGGTGAAAAAAATTAAATTGCGGCATAGTCTGTATCGGTACATGTGAGATACACCTTTTTATATACTTTTTTCTATTCCGCTATTCAATATACACCCTTTTGGAGTAAAAAAAACTAAATTGCGGCATAGTCTGTATTGGTACATGTGAGATATACCTTTCAAATTTATTGGACGCATCTTCCACCGCCGAGGATTGCAGGGCACTTCAGTTTGCCTCCTGTTCCGAACTCCTCCTACTCCTCATCCTCATCCTGCCTTTAGGGTACAAAAAATTGTAATCGGGGGCCTAGTCTGTGTTTGTACGTGTGAGATACACCTTTTTATATACTTTTTTCTATTCCGCTATTCAATATACACCCTTTTGGGGTGAAATAAATTAAATTGCGGCATAGTCTGAAACGGTACGTGTGAGATACACCTTTTTATATACTTTTTTCTATTCCACTATTCAATATACACCCTTCTGGGGTAAAAAAAAATTAAATTGCGGCATAGTCTGTATCGGTACGTGTGAGATAGACCTTTTTGTATACTTTTTTCTATTCAGCTATTCAATATACACCCTTTTGGGGTAAAAATAAATAAATTGCTGCATAGTCTGTATCGGTACGTGTGAGAAACACCTTTCAAATTTTTTGGGTGCATCTTCCACCGCCGAGGATTGCAGGGCACTTCAGTTTGCCTCCTGTTCTGAACTCCTCCTACTCCTCTTCCTCATCCTCATCCTGCCTTTAGGGTACAAAAAATTGTAATCGGGGCCTAGTCTGTGTTTGTACGTGTGAGATACACCGTTTTATAAAAAATGTTCTATTCCGCTATTCAATATACACCCTTTTGGGGTAAAAATAATTAAATTGCGGCATAGTCTTTATCGGTACGTGTGAGATACACCTTTCAAATTTTTTGGGCGCATCTTCCATCGCCGAGGATTGCAGGGCGCTTTAGTTTGCCTCCTGTTCCGAACTCCTCCTACTCCTCTTCCTCATCCTGCCTTTAGGGTACAAAAAATTGTAATCGGGGCCTAGTCTGTGTTTGTACGTGTGAGATACACCATTTTATAAATTTTTTTCTATTCCGCTATTCAATATACACCCTTTTGGGGTGAAAAAAATTAAATTGCGGCATAGTCTGTATCGGTACGTGTGAGATACACCTTTTTATATACTTTTTTCTATTCCGTTATTCAACATACACCCTATTGGGGTAAAAAAAATTAAATTGTGGCATAGTCTGTATCGGTACGTGTGAGATAGACCTTTTTATATACTTTTTTCTATTCCGCTATTCAATATACACCCTTTTGGATTAAAAAAAATTAAATTGCGGCATAGTCTGTATCGGTACGTTTGAGACAGACCTTCTTATATACTTTTTTATATTCCGCTATTCAATATACACCCTTTTGGGGTAAAAAAATTAAATTGTGGCATAGTCTGTATTGGTACGTGTGAGATACACCTTTCAAATTTTTTGGGTGCATCTTCCACCGCCGAGGATTGCAGGGCGCTTCAGTTTGCCTCCTGTTCCGAACTCCTCCTACTACTCCTCCTCATCCTGACTTTAGGGAAAAAAATTGTAATCGGGGCCTAGTCTGGGTTTGTACGTGTGAGATACACCGTTTTATAAAAAAAATTCTATACTGCTATTCAATATACACCCTTATGGTTTAAAAAAAACTTAAATTGCGGCATAGTCTGTATCGGTACGTGTGAGATACACCTTTCAAATTTTTTGGGCGCATCTTCCACCGCCAAGAATTGCAGGGCGCTTCAGTTTGCCTCCTGTTCGGAACTCCTCCTACTCCTCTTCCTCATCCTCTTCCTGCATTTAGGGTACAAAAAATTGTAATCGGGGCTTAGGCTGTGTTTGTACGTGTGAGATACACCGTTTTATAAAAAAAATTTATTCCGCTATTCAATATACACCCTTTTGGGGTAAAAAAAATTAAATTGCGGCATAGTCTGTATCGGTACATGTGAGATAAACCTTTTTATATACTTTTTTCTATTCCGCTATTCAATATACACCCTTTTTGGGTGAAAAAATTAAATTGCGGCATAGTCTGTATCGGTACATGTGAGATAAACCTTTTTATATACTTTTTTCTATTCCGCTATTCAATATACACCCTTTTGGGGTAAAAAAAATTAAATTGCGGTATATCGGTACACCTTTCAAATTTTTTGGGCGCATCTTCCACCGCCGAGGATTGCAGGGCACTTCAGTTTGCCTCCTGTTCCGAACTCCTCCTACTCCTCATCCTCATCCTGCCTTTAGGGTACAAAAAATTGTAATCGGGGCCTAGTCTGTGTTTGTACGTGTGAGATACACCTTTTTATATACTTTTTTCTATTCCGCTATTCAATATACACCCTTTTGGGGTGAAATAAATTAAATTGCGGCATAGTCTGAAACGGTACGTGTGAGATACACCTTTTTATATACTTTTTTCTATTCCGCTATTCAATATACACCCTTCTGGGGTAAAAAAAAATTAAATTGCGGCATAGTCTGTATCGGTACGTGTGAGATAGACCTTTTTGTATACTTTTTTCTATTCAGCTATTCAATATACACCCTTTTGGGGTAAAAATAAATAAATTGCTGCATAGTCTGTATCGGTACGTGTGAGATACACCTTTCAAATTTTTTGGTGCATCTTCCACCGCCGAGGATTGCAGGGCACTTCAGTTTGCCTCCTGTTCTGAACTCCTCCTACTCCTCTTCCTCATCCTCATCCTGCCTTTAGGGTACAAAAAATTGTAATCGGGGCCTAGTCTGTGTTTGTACGTGTGAGATACACCGTTTTATAAAAAATGTTCTATTCCGCTATTCAATATACACCCTTTTGGGGTAAAAATAATTAAATTGCGGCATAGTCTTTATCGGTACGTGTGAGATACACCTTTCAAATTTTTTGGGCGCATCTTCCATCGCCGAGGATTGCAGGGCGCTTTAGTTTGCCTCCTGTTCCGAACTCCTCCTACTCCTCTTCCTCATCCTGCCTTTAGGGTACAAAAAATTGTAATCGGGGCCTAGTCTGTGTTTGTACGTGTGAGATACACCATTTTATAAATTTTTTTCTATTCCGCTATTCAATATACACCCTTTTGGGGTGAAAAAAATTAAATTGCGGCATAGTCTGTATCGGTACGTGTGAGATACACTTTTTTATATACTTTTTTCTATTCCGTTATTCAACATACACCCTATTGGGGTAAAAAAAATTAAATTGTGGCATAGTCTGTATCGGTACGTGTGAGATAGACCTTTTTATATACTTTTTTCTATTCCGCTATTCAATATACACCCTTTTGGATTAAAAAAAATTAAATTGCGGCATAGTCTGTATCGGTACGTTTGAGACAGACCTTCTTATATACTTTTTTCTATTCCGCTATTCAATATACACCCTTTTGGGGTGAAAAAAATTAAATTGCGGCATAGTCTGTATCGGTACGTGTGAGATACACCTTTTTATATACTTTTTTCTGTTCCGTTATTCAACATACACCCTATTGGGGTAAAAAAAATTAAATTGTGGCATAGTCTGTATCGGTACGTGTGAGATAGGCCTTTTTATATACTTTTTTCTATTCCGCTATTCAATATACACCCTTTTGGATTAAAAAAAATTAAATTGCGGCATAGTCTGTATCGGTACGTTTGAGACAGACCTTCTTATATACTTTTTTCTATTCCGCTATTCAATATACACCCTTTTGGGGTAAAAAAATAAAATTGTGGCATAGTCTGTATTGGTACGTGTGAGATACACCTTTCAAATATTTTGGGCGCATCTTCCACCGCCGAGGATTGCAGGGCGCTTCAGTTTGCCTCCTGTACCGAACTCCTCCTACTACTCCTCCTCATCCTGACTTTAGGGGAAACAAATTGTAATAGGGGCCTAGTCTGGGTTTGTACGTGTGAGATACACCGTTTTATAAAAAAAATTCTATACTGCTATTCAATATACACCCTTATGGTGTAAAAAAAATTAAATTGCGGCATAGTCTGTATCGGTACGTGTGAGATACACCTTTCAAATTTTTTGGGCGCATCTTCCACCGCCAAGGATTGCAGGGCGCTTCAGTTTGCCTCCTGTTCGGAACTCCTCCTACTCCTCTTCCTCATCCTCTTCCTGCATTTAGGGTACAAAAAATTGTAATCAGGGCTTAGACTGTGTTTGTACGTGTGAGATACACCGTTTTATAAAAAATTTTATTCCGCTATTCAATATACACCCTTTTGGGGTGAAAAAAATTAAATTGCGGCATAGTCTGTATCGGTACGTGTGAGATACACCTTTCAAATTTTTTGGGCGCATCTTCCATCGCCGAGGATTGCAGGGCGCTTTAGTTTGCCTCCTGTTCCGAACTCCTCCTACTCCTCTTCCTCATCCTGCCTTTAGGGTACAAAAAATTGTAATCGGGGCCTAGTCTGTGTTTGTACGTGTGAGATACACCATTTTATAAATTTTTTTCTATTCCGCTATTCAATATACACCCTTTTGGGGTGAAAAAAATTAAATTGCGGCATAGTCTGTATCGGTACGTGTGAGATACACTTTTTTATATACTTTTTTCTATTCCGTTATTCAACATACACCCTATTGGGGTAAAAAAAAATAAATTGTGGCATAGTCTGTATCGGTACGTGTGAGATAGACCTTTTTATATACTTTTTTCTATTCCGCTATTCAATATACACCCTTTTGGATTAAAAAAAATTAAATTGCGGCATAGTCTGTATCGGTACGTTTGAGACAGACCTTCTTATATACTTTTTTCTATTCCGCTATTCAATATACACCCTTTTGGGGTGAAAAAAATTAAATTGCGGCATAGTCTGTATCGGTACGTGTGAGATACACCTTTTTATATACTTTTTTCTGTTCCGTTATTCAACATACACCCTATTGGGGTAAAAAAAATTAAATTGTGGCATAGTCTGTATCGGTACGTGTGAGATAGACCTTTTTATATACTTTTTTCTATTCCGCTATTCAATATACACCCTTTTGGATTAAAAAAAATTAAATTGCGGCATAGTCTGTATCGGTACGTTTGAGACAGACCTTCTTATATACTTTTTTCTATTCCGCTATTCAATATACACCCTTTTGGGGTAAAAAAATAAAATTGTGGCATAGTCTGTATTGGTACGTGTGAGATACACCTTTCAAATATTTTGGGCGCATCTTCCACCGCCGAGGATTGCAGGGCGCTTCAGTTTGCCTCCTGTTCCGAACTCCTCCTACTACTCCTCCTCATCCTGACTTTAGGGGAAACAAATTGTAATAGGGGCCTAGTCTGGGTTTGTACGTGTGAGATACACCGTTTTATAAAAAAAATTCTATACTGCTATTCAATATACACCCTTATGGTGTAAAAAAAATTAAATTGCGGCATAGTCTGTATCGGTACGTGTGAGATACACCTTTCAAATTTTTTGGGCGCATCTTCCACCGCCAAGGATTGCAGGGCGCTTCAGTTTGCCTCCTGTTCGGAACTCCTCCTACTCCTCTTCCTCATCCTCTTCCTGCATTTAGGGTACAAAAAATTGTAATCAGGGCTTAGACTGTGTTTGTACGTGTGAGATACACCGTTTTATAAAAAATTTTATTCCGCTATTCAATATACACCCTTTTGGGGTGAAAAAAATTAAATTGCGGCATAGTCTGTATCGGTACATGTGAGATACACCTTTTTATATACTTTTTTCTATTCCGCTATTCAATATACACCCTTTTTGGGTGAAAAAATTAAATTGCGGCATAGTCTGTATCGGTACATGTGAGATAAACCTTTTTATATACTTTTTTCTATTCCGCTATTCAATATACACCCTTTTGGGGTAAAAAAATTAAATTGCGGTATATCGGTACGTGTGAGATACACCTTTCAAATTTTTTGGGCGCATCTTCCACCGCTGAGGATTGCAGGGCGCGCTTCAGTTTGCCTCCTGTTCCGAACCCCTCCTACTCCTCTTCCTCGTCCTCATCCTGACTTTAGGGTACAAAAAATTGTAATCTGGGCTTAGTCTGTGTTTGTACGTGTGAGATACACCGTTTTATAAAACATTTTCTATTCTGCTATTCAATATACACCCTTATGGTGTAAAAAAAATTAAGTTGCGGCATAGTCTGTATCGGTACGTGTGAGATACACCTTTCAAATTTTTTGGGCGCATCTTCCACCGCTGAGGATTGCATGGTGCGCTTCAGTTTGCCTTCTGTTCCGAACTCCTCCTACTCCTCTTCCTCATACTCATCCTGCATTTAGGGTACAAAAAATTGTAATCGGGGCTTAGTCTGTGTTTGTACGTGTGAGATACACCGTTTTATAACATTTTTTCTATTCCGCTATTCAATATACATTTTTTTGGGGTGAAAAAAATTAAATTGCGGCATAGTCTGTATCGGTACATGTGAGATACACCTTTTTATATACTTTTTTCTATTCCGCTATTCAATATACACCCTTTTTGGGGTGAAAAAAATTAAATTGCGGCATAGTCTGTATCGGTACATGTGAGATAAACCTTTTTATATACTTTTTTCTGTTCCGCTATTCAATATACACCCTTTTGGAGTAAAAAAAACTAAATTACGGCATAGTCTGTATTGGTACATGTGAGATATACCGTGGGATAACCACGCAATTTTATAATCATCATTTCTACATAAAGAATTCCGGTGCTCCAGCCCCATAGAGAGGGAAGGAAAGAGGAACAAAAAAAAAGGGGAAAAAAAATTTAAAAGAAGGGGGGGAGGGACAGAGACAGGGGCTGGTATATTTGAACTTCGTTGCACACTAAGGGTCCTTCCACATGGCCGCTCCGCTGCTTTAGTCCGCTGCGGGACTTTTATTTTTTATATTTTTTTCCCCACGGAGCGGATGACACTTGTGTCATCCGCTCCGTGTGCCCGCACATCATCCCATCCATCCGCGGACGACACGCGGACACAATGCAAGTACACGGCACCGCGGATGCCAGCGGACGACACCGCCGACACCGCCGACACCCGACCCTCCTTCCCCTCCGTTTCTTGCACAGATGAAAAAATAAGGTTCTGTTCCATTCGAAAAAATGGAACAGAACTGAAAGGAGGAAAATCGGACGCCAGCGGATGACACTCCGCCGACACCCGCAGTGCCTCCCACCCACACCATGCCCGTTAATCATCTGCAAAAAAACAGGACGATCCGCAGACACACAGAGCGGCCGCGCGAAAGGACCCCAACTGTTACCCCCATGTAGCCACAGGAGGAATTTGTTAGTCTAGATTTAGGAGTACGGCGTTGTGTCCAGTGTTTATTACTATATGCATAGCCTCCCCAGACCGGTGTCCTCCACCCTGTCCAATTTCTATCGCCTAGGCTAGACTACCGATGAGGTGTAACATTCTTAGCATCCCTCGTTAATCTAATCAGAGTGTCTTCCCCGTGTGTTCCTACCTTTTAAGGGTAGGATGATCAAGAACCGCCCTAACCGGTACCTGGTTATATCTATTCCCCTGGAAACGTAACCCCACCACTCAATGTTTATATCACACTCCTCTTTTCCCTTCCCTTTTTCCCCCTTTTCCCTTCCCTTTACCCTCATTTCATTTTAGAATCACCTTAAGTGAGAGAGAAAGAGAAAAAAATAAAAAATTTTATGACCAAATATGTTGGGGTCCTGTAAGTGTCCTGAAAAACGCGTACCAAGGCGGATCCCACCTCCGAAGTATGCACAGGCCTGAAAGGGGAGGTGGAAGAGGAAAAAAAAAAAAACAGGTAGACGTAGAAGCCCGAACCTGCCCATCCGGGCCAACTAGTTTTTCAAGAATGCAGTACATATTTATATGAAAAAGAAAACAAAAATGCTGTATCTCCTAATTCATGCAATAAGCCCAAAAACAAAAAAAAACAAAAATAAGGAAAAAGAGGGAGAGGGATAAGCGGTTTAGCAGATACCTCTCAGGGGGTCTAGCACCACTTTTTCCTTTACGCAAGCTTATTCTTCTCTTCTCTTTCTCTTCCCTTCTCCTTTCCCCTTCTCCCCTACCTTCCCTCCTTCCCCTCTTCTCTCCCTCCCTTCTCCCCTATCTCAGCCCTCTACCTTTCACCTTTGTAGCATTGATTCCTCACAAAAGAAAAAACTACCCACACATAAAATCAACTTTAAAATAAATGTGCAAGCCTCTATAGCTGTAAAACAGGCGAACATATGTACAGTCCTCTGAGGGAGGATGATTTGTTCCGTGCATGGTGGGGTTTATAAGAAATTGTTTTCTCCCGGGGTACTTCAATTTAATTCCCCACCAAAACAGTAAACCGGTAAGAAAGGAGCTTGGGAATGGGGTGGGATGGTTGGGCACATCAAAGGGTTCTCTGAAACTTAATTCATTCTCTATTGTCCTAAGGATGTGCTTCCAAAGTATATTCCTCAGGAGCAAATCATAGTAGGAACAATCTTATAGTCAGCACAAAAAGGGGGCTAGAATCGGTTATTGAACGGTTATTGATCTTAATCTTCCCTCTATTATGCTTTAGCGCAGTATCCAGGCGATCTCCCAAGCCGCAGGGAATAAATAAATGTCCATACTTTATGGTAAGTGTTCTTCTCTCGTGTGTGGAGGTTGCTGTATACTCCTGAAATTGTGGTTTATGCAAACTAAGTTGTATCTGTTAAAGATTGTTGCAAGTGCGCCCTAGAGCGTGGAGGGAGCTGAAGCCAGTCTGGTATCTCGATGGGGGCAGTATCCAAAAATAAGAAACAGGCCTTCAGATCATCTCTAGATCGGAGGGTATAAGAGGCAGATGCTTTCCGAAACGAGACAGAGAACGGAAAGCCCCATCGATATGTAAACCCACGTTGTTTCGCTAGATCTAATAGGGGGCGCAAAAGTGCTCTGCGAGAAAGAGTGGCTTTAGAGATGTCTGGCAAGATTTTAATCTGCTGATCACTAGTTTCCAGCATATGTAGGTCCCATGCTTTCCGTATAACCAATTCTCTATGCTGGAACCTATGGAACCTGACAAGTACATCTCTGGGTCTTTTTGGATCCTCAGATCTGCGGCCTGTAGCTCGGTGAACCCTATCAAGTTCCAGATTTGGAAGTAGCGCCTCTCCTAAAAGTTTTGCCAGGATCTCGGACACGCTGGTCCTTAAGTCCTCTGCTGTGGTGGACTCAGGGAGACCTCGGAGACGCACAGCACATTATTGCATCTCCCTCTATCCTCCATGTCCTCCATCTGCAATTGAAGGGTAGTGGAATGTTCCATTTGGGAAAATAGGTGCGCAAATTCGTTTAGGTACAGCGTCGCACGACCGCGCAATTGTCCGTTAAGGTCACCCAGTAAAAAATCGCAAAAACCCCCCGGGGCTTAAGTGGTTAAGGCTCTAAAAGACAAAAATACAGTCATTTCTACTTTTTTTTCAGAACTTTAAAGACCAAATGCAGTTATTGTGACTAAAAAAGGCTTTTTAGACACTTGGAGACCAAAATAGAGTCATTTTGACCAAAGAAATATTTTCAGGCCATTGGAGCCCAAATGGCCGGTTTTAGACAAATCGTGTCTAAAACCGGCTTTTTAAGGCTCTAAAAGACAAAAATACCATCATTTTGACTAAATTTTTTTTTCAGACCTTTGCCGTTATTGTGACTAAAAAAGGCTTTTTAGACACTTGGAGACCAAAATAGAGTCATTTTGACCAAAAAATATTTTCAGGCCATTGGAGACTAAATGGCCGGTTTTAGACAAATCTTGTGTAAAACTGGCTTTTTAACCCGTTGCCGACCGCCGCGCGACTATATACTGCGGCGGTCAGCCCCGGCCAGGCAGAGTGATGTATGGGTACGTCACTCGCCTGTCACTGACTTGAGAGCCAATTGTGGGCGGGCGCGTGCCCGCCGAGGAGCGCGCCGCCGCGGCTCATTCACAGACAAGTCAGTGCGTGTGACCAGTGGACCCGATGTCCGCCGGTCACACTATGATCGCTCCGGTGAAGGGAGAAAGGCGGAGCGGCTTATGTAAAAAAGCCGCCCGTCATTCTCCCTGGTGTAAAAGTGAAGATCAGACGGTTCTACTATGTAGGACCGTTGATCTTTGTTTTTACACCAATAGCCATGTCCCTATACAGTTAGAATCACGCCCCTAGGACACACTCTCCTGTACAGTTAACCCCTTCCCTGCCAGTGTCATTTTTGCAGTAACAGTGCATATGTATAGCACTGATTACTGTAGAAATGTCACTGGTAACCCCAAAAGTGTTAAAAATGTCAGTCAAGGGTCTGATCTGTCCGCCGCAATTTTGCAGTACCGAAAAAAAAATCGCAGATCGCCGCCATTACGCGTTAAAAAAACCCACCAAAAATGACAAAAATCTTTCTCTTTGTTAGTAAATGCGATATCATTTGCGCAAACCAATCAAAATACGCTTTTTGCTATTTTTTTTACCAAACATACAGTGGGTACGGAAAGTAGTCCTTCAGGTGTTTTTTAGCAAACTCCATGCAGGCTTTCATGTGTCTTACACTGAGGAGAGGCTTCCGTCGGGCCACTCTGCCATAAAGCCCCGACTGGTGGAGGGCTGCAGTGATGGTTGACTTTCTACAACTTTCTCCCATCTCCTGACTGCATCTCTGGAGCTCAGCCACAGTGATCTTTGGGTTCTTCTTTACCTTTCTCACCAAGGCTCTTCTCCCCCGATAGCTCAGTTTTGACACTTACCTTCAGTCACAGAATACTACGTTCTTAGCTGTCAGTTAAACCCATGTGAGCTAATTTTTGGGGCCTAAACAGTCCAACACTTACTTCTGTATACTGTGTGAATGCCTAATGTACCTTCAGCCACAGAATTCTATGTTCTTAGCTGTCAGTAAAACCCATGTGGGCTAATTTTTGGGGACTATACAGGCCAACACTTACTTCTGTATCCTGTGAATGCCTACTGTACCTTCAGCCATCAAATACTACATTCTTAACTGTCAGGTAAACCCATGTGAGCTAATTTTTGGGGCCTATACATGCCGACACTTACTTCTGTATACTGTGTGAATGCCTAATGTACCTCTAGCCATCAAATACTACGTTCTTTGCTGTCAGTTAAACCCATGTGAGCTATTTTTTGGGGCCTATACAGGCCGACACTTACTTCTGTATACTGTGTGAATGCCTAATGTACCTCCAGCCATGAAATACATTATGTTCTTCCCTGAACGCGCCCAATCTCGTCTGATCTCGGAAGCTAAGCAGGGTCAGGCCTGGTTAGAACCTGGATGGGAGACCGCCTGGGAATACCAGGTGCTGTAGGCTTTTGGCTTTTCCTTTATTCGTTGGCTTTCTTTTTGTTTCTCATGAGGAGCCATTTAGGCCCCAAAAATTAGCTCACATGGGTTTAACTGACAGCAAAGAACGTAGTATTGGATGGCTAGAGTTTGGAGATCCGCCCGCTTGTGTAAACAGAGCGGGCGGATCTCCTAAGTCAAGGAGTGACAGATCGCAGTGTTCAGCATAGCTGAACATGCGATCTGTCCTTGTGTCACTCAGTCACCTCCCCCCCACACGTTAGTAAGCACCAGGCATACATTAACCCCTTCCTCTCCAATAAAATTAACCCCTTCCCTGCCAGTGTCATTTTTAAAGTAACAATGCATATATATAGCACTGATTACCCGCAGTAATGTCACTGGTACCCCCAAAAGTGTCAAAAATGTCAGTCAAGGGTCCGATCTGTCCGCCGCAATGTTGCAGTCCCGCAGACAAAATCGCAGATCGCCGCCGTTACGCGTTAAAAAAAAGCACCAAAAATGACAGAAATCACACACCGCAAACAGACGATCTGTCAGCAACACCACCACCTGGGTCACCAACCATCTCCACAATGTCCCGTGGAAGCGTTCAGCTTTCCATCTCCCAAACACTTCAGAGGAAGAGGAAGTACCCCCTACCCACCCGCGATCCCTGGCCCTGAATGCCAGCATTTCAAATTTCTTGGCCTTTGAAATGCTCTCATTCCATCTGGTGGAGACGCACAGTTTTAAAAGCCTTATGTCGGTGGCTGTCCCACAGTACGTCATGCCCAGCCGCCACTACTTTTCCAGGCAAGCCATCCCTTCCCTGCACAACTAAGTGGGGGAAAAAATCAGGTGTGCACTGCGCAACGCCATCTGTGGCAAGGTCCACCTAACTACAGATACATGGACCAGTAAGCGCACACTGGGTATATGCAGTGGGGGCTGGGCCTGAGGAGGATAGCAATTTGCCGCATGTCCTTCCACCACCGAGGATTGAAGGGCACTTCAGTTTGCCTCCTGTTCCTAACTCCTCCTACTCCGCTTCCTTATCCTCTACCGCCTCCTCATCTGGTCAGCGTAACACCACGTCCTCTCCATGCAACAGGAGTTCTTCCAGCAGCACCATGACCCAGGCCACGGCCCCTATTTGACGTTCTCCTCATATTTCTGTAATTTATGATCTTGCCCTAGAAAGGTGTTTATTGAATAGCGGAACAAAACAACAACAGTATTGCACGGGTGTATCTCACAGTCAAATATGCAAACTATGCCGCAATTTAATTTTTTTTATCCCAAAAGGGTGTATATTGAATAGTGGAATAGAAAAAAGGATATAAAATGGTGTATCTCACACGTACAAACACAGACTAGGCCCCGATTTCAATTTTTTGTACCCTAAAGGGAGGATGAAGAAGAGGAGTAGGAGGAGTTTGGAACAGGAGGCAAACTGAAGCGTCCTGCAATCCTCGGTGGTGGAAGGAGATGCGCCAAACAAATTTTAAAGGTGTATCTCACACGTACCGATACAGACTATGCAATTTAATTTTTTTCACCCCCAAAAGGGTGTATATTGAATAGCCGAATAGAAAAAATGTTACAAAACGGTGTATCTCACACATACAAACACAGACTAGGCCCCGATTACAATTTTTTGTGCCCTAAAGGCAGGATGAGGATGAGGAAGAGGAGTAGGAGGAGTTCGGAATAGGAGGCAAACTGAAGCGCCCTGCAATCCTCGGCGGTGGAAGATGCGCCCAAAAAATTTGAAAGGTGTATCTCACACGTACCGATACATACTATGTCGCAATTTAATTTCCTTCACCCCAAAAGGGTGTATATTGAATAGCGGAATAGAAAAAACTTTATAAAACGGTGTATCTCACACGTACAAACACAGACTGGGCTCTGATTACAATTTTTTGTACCCTAAAGGCAGGATGAGGATGAGGATGAGAAACCCCCTGCAATCCTCGGCGGTGGAAGAAGCACATAAAATTTTTTTTAAAGGTGTATCTCACACGTACCGATACAGACTATGCCGTAATTTAATTTTTTTCACAGCAATAGTCTTAAAAAGCCGGTTTTAGACAAGATAACTGCATTTGGTAAACCAATGGCCTGAAAAAAGTTTTTTTTTGTCAAAACGGCTCTATTTTGGTCTCCAAGTGTCTAAAAAGCCTTTTTAGTCAAAATAACTGCATTTGGTCACCAAAGGTCTGAAAAAAATGATTTTAGACACGTGGAGACTAACATAGAGTCATTTTGACCAAAAAAATTTTTTTTCAGGCCATTGGTTACGAAATGCAATTTTCTTATCCAAAAGCGTCTTTTTAAGACTATAAAACACGAAAATACAGTCATTTTGACTAAAACAAATTTTCAGACCTTTGGTGACCAAATGCAGTTATCTTGACTAAAAAAGGATTTTTAGACACTTGGAGACCAAAATCGAGTCATTCTGACCCAAGAAATGTTTCAGGCAATTGGTTACCAAATGAAATTATCTTGTCCAAAAGCGTCTTTTTAAGACTCTAAAAGACGAAAATACAGTCATTTTGACTAAAAAATTTCTTCAGACATTTGTCGACCAAATGCACTTATTTTGACTAAAAAAGGCTTTTTAGACACTTGGAGACCAAAATAGAGTCATTTTGACCAATGAAATGTTTCAGGCCATTGGTTTATAAAATGCAGTTATCTTGTCTAAAACCGGCGTTTTAAGACTCTAAAAGACGAAAATAGTCATTTTGACTAAAAAAAATTTCAGACCTTTGATGACCAAATGCAGTTATCTTTACAAAAAAAGGCTTTTTAGACACTTGGAGAGCCAAATCGTGTCATTCTGATCCAAAAAATGTTTCAGGCCATTGGTTACCAAATGCAATTATCTTGTCCAAAAGAGTCTTTTTAAGACTCTAATAGACGAAAATACAGTTATTTATGACTAAACAAATACTTTCAGACCTTTGGTGACCAAATGCAATTATCTTTACAAAAAAAAGTCTTTTTAGACACTTGGAGACCAACATAGAGTCATTTTGAACAAAAAAGCTTTTTTCAGGCCATTGGTTATTAAATGAAGTTATCTTGTCTAAAACTGGCGTTTTAAAACTCTAAAAGACGAAAATACAGTCATTTTGACTAAAAAATTTTTTAGACCTTTGGTGACCAAATGCAGTTATTTCGACTAAAAAGGCATATTAGACGCTTGGAGACCAAAATTTTGTCATTTTGACCCAAAATAATGTTTCAGCCCATTGGTTGCCAAATGCAATTATCTTTTCAAAAACCGGCTTTTTAAGACTCTAAAAGACGAAAATACAGTCATTTTGACTAAAAAAACTTGCAGACCTTTGGTGACCAAATACAGCTATCTTGACTAAAAAAGGCTTTTTAGACACTTGGAGACCAACATAGAATCATTTTGAACAAAAAAGCTTTTTTCAGGCCATTGGTTTACCAAATGAAGTTATCTTGTCTAAAACCGGCGTTTTAAGACTCTAAAAGACGAAAATACAGTCATTTTGACTAAACATTTTTTCAGACCTTTTGTGATCAAATGCAGTTATTTGATAGTCAATAAAATGCTTTTTTAGACACTTGGAGACCAGAATCGAGTCATTAAGGCCATTGGTTACTAAATGCAATTATCTTGTCCAAAAACGGCCTTTTAAGACTCTAAAAGACGAAAATACTGCCATTTTGACTAAAAAAAAATTTCAGACCTTTGGTGACCAAATGCAGTTATCATAACTAAAAAAAGGCTTTTTAGACACTTTGGGGACCAAAATAGAGTCAGTTTGACCAAACAAGCTTTTTTCAGGCCACTGGTTACGAAATGCAATTATTTTGTCTAAAACCGGCTTTTTAAGACTCTAAAAGACAAAAATACAGTCATTTTGACTAAAAAAAATTTCAGACCTTTGGTGACCAAATACAGTTATCTTGACTAAAAACGGATTTTTAGACACTTGGAGACCAAAATCGAGTCATTCTGACCCAAAAATGTTTCAGGCAATTGGTTACCAAATGCAATTATCTTGTCCAAAAGCGTCTTTTTAAAACTCTAAAAGACGAAAATACAGTCATTTTGACTAAAAAAAATTTTCAGACCTTTGTTGACCAAATGCACTTATTTTGCCTAAAAATACTTTGTAGACACTTGGAGACCAAAATAGAGTCATTTTGACCAATAAAATGTTTCAGGCCATTGGTTTATAAAATGCAGTTATCTTGTCTAAAACCGGCGTTTTAAGACTCTAAAAGACAAAAATACAGTCATTTTGACTAAAAAAATTTTCAGACCTTTGGTGACCAAATGCAGTTATCATGACTGAAATAGGCATATTAGACGCTTGGAGACCAAAATTTAGTCATTTTGACCCAAAATAATGTTTCAGGCCATTGGTTACCAAATGCAATTATCTTTTCCAAAAACGTCTTTTTAAGAATCTAAAAAACGAAAATACTGCCATTTTAACTAAAAAAACTTTTTCATACCTTTGTTGACCAAATGCACTTATTTTGCCTAAAAATACTTTGTAAACACTTGGAGACCAAAATACAGTTATTTTGACCAATACAATGTTTCAGGCCATTGGTTTATAAAATGCAGATATCTTGTCTTAAACCGGCGTTTTAAGACTCTAAAAGACGAAAATACAGTCATTTTGACTAAAAAGGCTTTTTAGACACTTGGAGACCAAAATATTTTCGTATTTTAGAGTCTTAAAAAGCCGGGCTTAGACAAGATAATTGCATTTCGTAACTAGTCTTGAGCGAACACGGACTATATTATTTGTGTTCGTACCGAATAATTGGATTTTTGTTACCCGAACACGGACCCGAAAATTTACTGTATGTTCGGGTTTAAAATCCATGTTCGGTCATTTTATTTCCGGGTTTGTATGTAATGGCGCGCTTTTAATGGCGGCTTTCAACAGCCAATCAACAAGCGTTTAACTGGTGTGCCTTAAGCCATCCCAGCCATGCCTACTAATGTATTAGTAGCTGTGATTGGCCATCTGAAGCATGTGACCATGTCTTTATAAGTTCGAGAGCCCCAGCGCACTGCTTCATTCTGCTGTAGTTTAGGGAGAGAGCACACATCATACGTGCTGGCTGCTGATTAGGGACAGACAGTGAAAAATTGTATTGTGTCCGAAAAGAATGCAGGGTCAGGTCGGAGTGCAGGCAGGGCGAGTTATTAGGGCATTTTACTGCGAGGCTGGAGAATAGGCAGGGTCAGTGTTCTACATCGATTTTGCTGTGTGGGGGGTTGGTTGTGCAGTGCCAGTGAACGATCTTATCGACAATATTAGGGCGAGGCTGGAGAATAGGCAGGGTCAGTGTTCCACATCGATTTTGCTGTGTGTGGGGTGGTGCAGTGAACACAATCTTTTTGCCCGCTGAGGAGGAGGGAGAAAAAAATCTATTTTTATCAGTCAGCTGTGTGCAGCGTTTTTGCTTCAGTGCTGACTGTGATAAGACTTTGCTGTGTTCACATGTGCTATTATTGAGTGATTTTCAATTTTATACACTTTTTTCTATTCCACTATTCAATATACACCCTTTTGGGTTAAAAAAATTAAATTGTGGCATAGTCTGTACTAATCTATTTAAAAATTACAAACTTAAAGGGGAATTTTCCTTTTTTTTCCCTTCATAGCCTGCAGCAGAGCTGACTGACATAAGACACTGCTGTGTTCACATGTGCTATTTGAAAAATCACCAATTTTATATCATATTTTCTATTCCGCTATTCAATCTACACCCTTTGGGGTAAAAAGAATTAAATTGCGGGATAGTCTGTATCGGTACGTGTGAGATACACCTTTCCAATTTTGGGGCGCATCTTATACCGCCGAGGATTGCAGGGTGCTTCAGTTTGCCTCCTGCCTGTTCCGAACTCCTCCTATTCCTCATCCTGCCTTTGGGGATACAAAAAATAGTAATCAGGGCCTAGTCTGGGTCTGTACGTGTGAGATAGATACACCTTTTGATATCATATTTTCTATTCCGCTATTCAATCTACACCCTTGGGGTAAAAATAATTAAATTGCGGGATAGTCTATATCGGTACGTGTGAGATACACCTTTCCAATTTTTGGGGCTCATCTTACACCGCCGAGGATTGCAGAGTGTTTCAGTTTGCCTCCTGCCTGTTCTGAACTCCTACTACTCCTCATCCTGCCTTTGGAGTACAAAAAATAATAATCGGGGCCAAGTCTGGGTCTGTATGTGTGAGATAGATACACCTTTTGATATCATATTTTCTATTCCGCTATTCAATCTACACCCTTGGGGTAAAAATAATTAAATTGCGGCATAGTCTGCATCGGTACGTGTGAGATATACCTTTCCAATTTTTGGGGCTCATCTTACACCGCCGAGGATTGCAGGGTGTTTCAGTTTGCCTCCTGCCTGTTCCGAACTCCTCGTACACCTCATCCTCATCCTGCCTTTAGGGTACAAAAAATTGTAATCGGGGCCTAGTCTGTGTTTGTACGTGTGAGATACACATTTTTATAACATTTTTTCTATTCCGCTATTCAATCTACACCCTTTGGGGTAAAAAGAATTAAATTGCGGCATAGTCTGTATCGGTACGTGTGAGATACACCCTCCAATCTTTTGGGGCGCATCTTCCAGCGCCAAGGATTGCAGGGTGCTTCAGTTTGCCTCCTGTTCCGACCTCCTCCTACTCCTCATCCTCATCCTGCCTTTAGGGTACAGAAAATTGTAATCGTGTTTGTACGTGTGAGATACACCGTTTTATAAAATGTTTTCTATTCCGCTATTCAATATACACCCTGTTTGAGTGTAAAAAATTAAATTACGGCATAGTCTGTATCGGTACATGTGAGATACACCTTTTTAAATGTGTTTGGCGCATCTCCTTCCCTGCCGAGGATTGCAGGGCGCTTCAGTTTGCCTCCTGTTCCGAACTCCTCCTACTCCTCTTCCTCATCATCATCCTGCCTTTAGGGTACAAAAAATTGTAATCGGGGCCTAGTCTGTGTTTGTACATGTGAGATACACCGTTTTATAAAATGTTACCTATTCCGCTATTCAATATACACCCTTTTGGAGTGTAAAAAATTTAAATTATGGCATAGTCTGTATCGTTACATGTGAGATACACCTTTTAAATTTGTTTGGCGCATCTCCTTCCACCGCCAAGGATTGCAGGGCGCTTCAGTTTGCCTCCTGTTCCGAACTCCTCCTACTCCTCTTCCTCATCCTCCCTTTAGGGTACAAAAAATTGTAATCGGGGCCTAGTCTGTGTTTGTACGTGTGAGATACACCATTTTATATCCTTTTTTCTATTCCACTATTCAATATACACCCTTTTGGGGTTAAAAAAAATTAAATTTGCGTCATACTTTGCATATTTGACTGCGAGATACACCCGTTGTATTTGTATACCGTTTTTCTATTCCGCTATTTAATAAACACCCTTTTGGGGTAAAAAAATTAAATTGCGGCATAGTTTGCATATTTGACTGTGAGATACACCCGTGTGATACTGTTGTTGTTTTGTTCCGCTATTCAATAAACACCTTTCTAGGGCAAAATCATAAATTACAGAAATATGAGGAGACCGTCAAATAGGGGCCGTGGCCTGGGTCGTGGTGCTGCTGGTAGAGCTCCTGTTGCAAGGAGAGGACGTGGTCGATCTGTGCCAGCTACACGCACAAGTGAAACACCTTCCTCAAGTATGAGTAGGCGACAGAATCTGCAGCAGTATTTGGTAGGGCATCATGCGCCTCTAGAAGTGATGAGGCCAGAACAAGTAGAGGCGATAGTAGATTGGTTTGCTGCTGACAGTGTCTCCAGTTCCTTCACATTGTCTCCCACCCTGTCTACTGCAGAAAGGTCAGAGTTGGCACCTGCAGCCGATGTCCAACCATCTTTCACCTCACCCCCTTGCAAATCAGCCAAGCAGTCTGAGCCCCAAGTCATGCAGCAGTCTCTCCTTTTTTTTGATGACTCTGTCAGCAGGGTTTCCCAGGGCCATCCACCTAGCCCTGCCCCAGAAGTGGAAGAGATTGAGTGCAGCGATGCTCAACCACTTATTTCTCAAGATGAGTACATGGAAGGACCATCGCAGCACGTCTCCAATGATGACGAAATGCAGGTGCCAACTGCTGCGGCACTCAGAATTGTGGAGACAAGGAGGGCAGGGGTGAAGACTGGGTGGAAGATGATGTGGAGGATGATGAGGTCCTCGACCCCACATGGAATGAAGGTCATGCAGGTGACCTGAGTAGTTTGGAGGAAGAGGCGGTGGTCGCACAGAGCCACCAGCACAGCAGAAGAGGGAGCAGTGTGCAGAAGCGGAGCGGTCGTGCCCTAGACGTAGTGCCTGCTACTGCCAAACGCACCAAGGGACCGAGCGCACCAAAGCCAGCTCAAAGGAGTTCTCTAGCGTGGAAGTACTTCAGAAAATGTGCTGATGACAGGACACGAGTGGTTTGCACCATGTGCAATCAGAGCCTGAAGCGAGGCATAAACCTTCTCAACCTGAGCACAACCTACATGATCAGGCATCTAAGTGCAAAGCATGAGCTGCAGTGGAGTAGACACCTTCAAAACCAAGAAAGGTCTCTGGCTCCTCCTGCTTCCTCTTCTGCTGCAGTCTCTGCCTCTCCATCCACCTCTGTAGTGATACTGGCACCTGCCACCCTGCAAACAGACGATCTGTCAGCAACACCACCACCTGGGTCACCAACCATCTCCACAATGTCCCATGGAAGCGTTCAGATTTCCATCTCCCAAACACTTCAGAGGAAGAGGAAGTACCCCCCTACCCACCCACGATCCCTGGCCCTGAATGCCAGCATTTCAAAATTCTTGGCCTTTGAAATGCTGTCATTCCGTCTGGTGGAGACGCACAGTTTTAAAAGCCTTATGTCGGTGGCTGTCCCACAGTATGTCGTGCCCAGCCGCCACTACTTTTCCAGGCAAGCCATCCCTTCCCTGCACAACCAAGTGGGGGAAAAAATCAGGTGTGCACTGCGCAACGCCATCTGTGGCAAGGTCCACCTAACTACCGATACGTGGACCAGTAAGCACGGTCAGGGGCGTTATATCTCCCTAACTGCACACTGGGTAAATGCAGTGGTGGATGGGCCTGAGGCGGATAGCAATTTGGCGCATGTCCTTCCACCACAGAGAATTGCAGGGCGCTTCAGTTTGCCTCCTGTTCCTAACTCCTCCTACTCCGCTTCCTTATCCTCTACCGCCTCCTCATCCGGTCAGCGTAACACCTTCACCACTGTTACCAAAAATCTATGAGAGTTAATTTATCTCAGACAATATTTGGGTTAATAATGAGAGTTCTATGACTGTGTGAAAACTTTAACACAACAAATATTTATTCGTATAAGGTTTGCACAGCCTACGTAATTTACAACATTAATAACTATTGTACATACTACAAAATGTAACTTTTTCCTAGTTTAACTAAACAAATACAATGCATAGAGTATATACTCATATACACACACTATGACCGACACACAAATAAAATATACAATGTAAACTTACTCCTTAATCCATAATTACCTCTAGTGATGGCTCTAGCTCTCCCATGCCAAAACAGGAAGTCACCCTGTCTCACCGAACCTAATATAGACCCATATCCCATAGCCTTGTATAGGGCCATTCTCATCGGTTCAGCTATCTTGCTTGTCACTTCCTGTGGGCGTATCTCTTCCCAGATTGGACCATTTCCCCCTCCCATAGTTACGCCTCTTTCTAACCACTCCTTTTTCTGTGTGTGGGGGGGTGTGTTTACTCCTCACTGTGGAGTAACTCTGAAATGGCTACTTAAGATATGCAAGATGTGTCCTGGCTCCAGAAAGTCTCACTTCCAGGATGTAAACAGGGGTTGATACTATGCGTAGGTATTTATATGTAAATAGCCAGCTGGCCTTTCAAAGGAATGTGTTACCCTGGATTAATTAATTACTAAAAACCAGTCCGTCTGGCTCACGCAAATCTATCTACACTAAAATTCCCAAGTATGAGTTTGCAATCAAAAATGGGTACCTTTACTACTTTCATTAATATATATATATTTACAATTACTGATGGAGTTTTATACATAAACCCCTCATCCTCACAACACGGTAAGAGATTACGCCTAAACCCCATATGGCAACAGATGCCCGCTTGGGGCCTGCAGAAAGCAAAGGCCCCACATAACATAATGGTTTAGGTGTAATCTCCTTTTGAGCATTTGTCACTCTATCTGAAATAAAACTAGTTGGAAAAAAACTATAAACTCTCCGTCTCTACAGACCCACATTCCTGGATCTCAGTGTCATCAGTTCATTACTTGTTCTGGATGTAATACCTCCATAATGATGGAAGGAAAAAAAAAATAAAAAAAAAATACTAAGAGTCCAAACCACACAAAAAAAACAAAATGAGGATAAGAGTTCTCAATAGTCCAATAATAATAGTATGAAAGTCCATAATGCAAATCTGGTCCTGTTGCTCTTGCTTCTGGGACGGCCTTCCATGGAGATTCCAAATGGAGAAAGCATATTCCGTATAAGGCTATGGACCAGCTTTCCTGGCTTTCTGTGATTATACTTTATTATTGTGGACACAGGTAGGGAGAGAAACACGTGTACTTTTCAGACATATGCATTCAACTGACTGCTTATCTGGTAATTATGAGTAGTAAGGACCTTTGTTTAGCCTTGCTATAGATTTACTGTGACCTAATAGTGAGACCCTTTTTCATTGAAATGTTTTTTTATCAATTTGAATGGTTACCCCCTTCAGCCAGGTGCTTCTAGATTTTCATCACCCCCTTTATTCATCCATTGTCATATGCCTGCAGATAACTCTGCCCTGCCTTCTGCTGGTTACCACTGTGTGGTGTGTGACCCTTCAAGTCTCCAGGGGGGTTCTGTTGCTACCGCCAACTCACCACTGACTCTGTTTACTGAAACTGTGTTCAGTTATCCAAACCCCGATGGGCTCTTCGCTGGTGCCACCCAATTGTGGCCGTAGTTTTGTCCTTTGCTAGCGTATGTAGCTACAGTAGGAGTCATGCCTTTTGGCAGGCTGTGAGACAGAGGTCATTCCTTTAGCAGGCTCCGAACAGAGTAGGCAGTGTCAACCAAGCAGACAAAATGACGTAATGTCAAAATGCAGATAAGTGTGATGTCACCAGTTACTCGTGGCTTCGGGAATCACTAAACTAAATTACATTACTTTTAAGTACAATTGTACTATACCGGGTCAGCTATTTGCCAATCACTATGAGTCTCATAAGTCCCAGTATATCTATATGATATGCAAGCGATGCTCTTTGAACTTCATCATGGCACCCAAAAAAAATTGACAAATGATTTTAATTTGGAGAGAAAGAAAAAAAACTGACTACATGTGATGACTGCCACATATTTGAGCTGTAGAGCGGACTTTGTGTACCATGTACAAAAAAAACAATTGTTGAGTGACTGTTGCCCAAAACCTGGTGTTATCGTTGCTATTGCCATAGTTGGTAATAGCTAAATGACAAGAGGGAGCTTCAATAAATGTATACAACACAATTATTCCATGGTGGAAGGGATACAAAACTGTTGTGAACTGGCCCATAAACACAATGCTCTATGGAAGCTTTAATATGCTATACCAATATTTCATTGTTCTCACTATAATGTTCCCCATACTCCCCTCTTTTTTTTTTTTTTTTTTTTAGCAAAAACCAAAAATATGGAATCACCCTACAAATTAAGGTGATAAAGGAAAGAAAGAGAAATAGTTACCAAAAAAAATAGAATAAAAAAATTAAAAATAAAATCAATAATAAACAAATATATAAAAATTAAAGATAAAAATAAAAAAAAATATTAAAAAAAAAATAAAGATAAAAAAATTAAAATTAAAAATGTACAGATTTGGTGCTGGCTCAACATTACCATTGCCTTACACCGTTCTCTTTTTACAGAGAAATGAAGTGGTATGTTTGTTCAAAAAAACAAAAAAAAAACAAAATGCTTGTACCCTTTGGAGTTATTGAAAAAGACACTCCCTGTATTGTAGGGAATTACCATATCAATTAGCATTCTTTTAACATGACTGTGTAAGTCAGACTTTGAAAAAAACAAAACAACCCCTGTGTAATTCAGGCTTTGAGAAACAAAAAAAACGTACAGAGAGAAACTCTGGTTTATGAAATAGACTCCAAAAAAAAAAAAAAAATATATATATATATATATATATATATATATATATATATATATTTGAATGTAATTACTCCAATTCAGAGGCTTCTCCTTAAAGCATGCATAAAAAAAAACACGCTATACGGTCCTCTGTGTTATTTTTATTACTAAACAATATTGTCATGTCTGGGACATGTCTGCCTTGTCCACCGATGTTGGTTTGTGTATTGTTCCTAAAATACAAGACTAAGAGATGATTAATAACACCTTACTCAACCTCTATGAGAGGTTCTTAATAACGGTACATCAAAAAAAAAAAAAAAAACAGGTATAGACACCCCCACATATACTCTACAAAACACAAAATATAAGATGCCATAAGGTACAAAATAATGTGTTATGTAGTTTCTGAGTATCAGAGTGAATGAACCTTCACTCCAATCCCCCCAGAAACGACAAACGAGAGACAACAACAAAAAAAATTCCTACAGTTTCTGCATGTTCTAATGATTGAGATCGCCTATCTGTGCACAGTTTTTTTTTTTGAAAATTTTAGAAACTCTTTGGTACCAGTACTGAGCTCATTACAAAAGAAATTAAAAAACGAAAGCATGCGCGTTATTGTGATCACAATTCTTATTGATGGTCATTGACCCATGGTCTGTTCAGACCCCTGGAAAAAAAAAATGTTGGTTTACTCATAGACAGTTCATACATATCCATTACATCACACAGACACACCCATTCATTGAGATTGAATGCAATATGTTATGGATAGGGAGTAGAGAAAAGAACCATACATTCGGAAATAAAACATGGAAAAAAACTTACATGTAATTTAACTATGGCCTAAAAGAAAACAGACACAGCAAGTCTGTTGTTTTGCCAAATTTTTAACCTTTCTGAAATAAAGAGAAACATAAAAGAAAAGAATAATACCATGAACTCCTAGTACCTAGCCTAGAATACATTACCTTTGTTAGGTGTGTATGTTTTTAGGTATATATATATATACATCTCTATACACCCCTGAGTTGCTCAGCATAGCACAAGTTCCTGTCTAATGATTGAGATATTTTAGCATTCATAGCCATGCAAGCAGCATACATGCCTGCTATGGCTAGACTTTTGGGCTTTTTATTATTTTTGGTGGTGTTTACTTGTTCTTCAAATAACTCCTGGACATAGGCCCAAGGAGATTCTTTAATTTTAGCATCACAGACAAAATCATTACTCTTATGTTTAAGAGTATAAGTTGCTACAAAACTTTCTAAACTGGGCATGGCCATCACCCCCAGAAAGTATGCACAATTGGTATGCTAAAAATAAAGTCACCTTTCCCCTGTACTATACAGTCACTTAGAGTAAAGGCAAGTAGGAGAAAAAAAAAAAGAAAGAGAGAAGGAGGGAAAAAAATATATTAGAAAGAAAAGAGAAAAATACCAATAAATAGATAGAAACCCCAAACAAAGAAACGAAACAAGTTTGAAAACTTAAAATGTGACTCTATATTCTTGGAGACATACAGATACTTATCACAATAATCTATCACCTTCCTTGTTTGGGTCTCCACCCGGAACACAATAGGTCACGTACAATAGAGCACGTAGCCAGCTACACCCAGAAACAAGCCTCTAGGTAGACAATAGAATGGTAAACAATGTGGTGTTTATACCAATGGGTTACCTCCCAATTCAGTTTGCAAAAGGTAAACAGTCTTACATCTAAAGATTATGCTGAATGCAACCTATTTTAGACTTTTTAAAAAACTTTTTATCCTGATGATATTAGCTTCAATAACCACCTTTCCCCAGTTTGGTAGTTTAATGTGGTTTAACCCCGATCAGACTTACTGTACCATGATTCTGCCAGATAGTTTGTAATCTGACCACCATGATGAACAAAGCCTACCAAAACTTGTTGAACTTTTTCATCAACTTACCCAAACACAAGAAAAGACCAGCTTATCAAGTTTGTTTGTTATTAAAAACACAAACAACAAAAAAAATAATGATACAAAGATTAAAAAAAAACAAAAATAAAATAATAAAAAATTAAAACCGACTAAGACTTGTTGAAACTTGTCAACAAAGAACACAATAGAAAGCCTGGATCAAGCTAGTCTTTTGTGTCTTGAAAACAAAATAGTTAAAAGACAAATAACAAAACACCAAAATATTTAAAAAAAAATTGAATAAAAAACTATTAAAACCAAGAACACCAATTTGTTGAACTTTTTCCTCAACAAAAGCACACCAGAGGAAGCCTGCAACAAGCTACCTTTGTGTCTTTAAAAACAAAAACCAAAATATTAAAAATTGCAGAAAAAACTTTTAAAAACAACCGATTTGTTGAACCTTTTTCCAACAAAAGACCACCAGAGGAAGCCTGCAACAAGCTACCTTTGTGTCTTTAAAAACAAAAACTGGAAATTGTGAGATTTTTCAAAACTCAACAATAAAAACGACACCCTATGGTGGTTTTCAAACAAAATTTTCCCGTTAAAGATATATCCTCCCAATTGCAGTGACTGGTATGCAAAAAGTTCATCTGATATATATAAACACAATCATGGGAATTTTTTCTTAAAAAAACTCTGTGGTGTATCCTTTTCTAATACCCACTAAAACAATTTTTCATTGTTTTTCCTAGATTAATTGTTGTGGCCTTCAGACTACTGGGAAACTGCCTCAGTTTAAACCCAGCTCTATAACCTTACACAAATCTTGGACTACCGGGAAACTGCCTCAGTTTAAACCCAGCTCTATAACCTTACACAAATCTTGGTATTTGCTGTATCAAAAATTTTCAGACTGATCAATGCTTCATGGTTGCCAATTATGTTACCAAAAATCTATGAGAGTTAATTTATCTCAGACAATATTTGGGTTAATAATGAGAGTTCTATGACTGTGTGAAAACTTTCACACAACAAATATTTATTCGTATAAGGTTTGCACAGCCTACGTAATTTACAACATTAATAACTATTGTACATACTACAAAATGTAACTTTTTCCTAGTTTAACTAAACAAATACAATGCATAGAGTATATACTCATATACACACACTATGACCGACACACAAATAAAATATACAATGTAAACTTACTCCTTAATCCATAATTACCTCTAGTGATGGCTCTAGCTCTCCCATGCCAAACAGGAAGTCACCCTGTCTCACCGAACCTAATATAGACCCATATCCCATAGCCTTGTATAGGGCCATTCTCATTGGTTCAGCTATCTTGCTTGTCACTTCCTGTGGGCGTATCTCTTCCCAGATTGGACCATTTCCCCCTCCCATAGTTACGCCTCTTTCTAACCACTCCTTTTTCTGTGTGTGGGGGGGTGTGTTTACTCCTCACTGTGGAGTAACTCTGAAATGGCTACTTAAGATATGCAAGATGTGTCCTGGCTCCAGAAAGTCTCACTTCCAGGATGTAAACAGGGGTTGATACTATGCGTAGGTATTTATATGTAAATAGCCAGCTGGCCTTTCAAAGGAATGTGTTACCCTGGATTAATTAATTACTAAAAACCAGTCCGTCTGGCTCACGCAAATCTATCTACACTAAAATTCCCAAGTATGAGTTTGCAATCAAAAATGGGTACCTTTACTACTTTCATTAATATATATATATTTACAATTACTGATGGAGTTTCATAAACCCCTCATCCTCACAACACGGTAAGAGATTACGCCTAAACCCCATATGGCAACACCACCAACTTCAGCACAGCCAGGGGTAAACGACAGCAGGCAGTTTTAAAACTTGCCTGTTTGGGGGAAAAACCACACACCACGCAGGAGTTGTGGAGGAGCATGGAACAGCAGACAAATGAGTGGTTGCTGCCAGCGAGCCTCAAGCCTGGCCTGGTGGTGTGCGATAACGGGCAAAATCTCATAGCAGCTCTGGGCCTAGCCGGTTTGACGCACATCCCTTGCCTGGCGCATGTGCTGAATTTGGTGGTGCAGAGGTTCCTTAAAAATTACCCCGATATGTCAGAGCTGCTGCAGAAAGTGCGGGCTGTCTGTGCGCACTTTCGGCGTTCTCACCCTGCTGCTGCTCGCCTGTCAGTGCTGCAGCGTAACTTCGGTCTTCCCGCTCACCGTCTCATATGTGACGTGCCCACAAGGTGGAACTCCACCTTGCACATGCTGGAAAGACTGTGCGAGCAGCAGCAGGCCATAGTGGAGTTTCAGCTGCAGCACACACGCGTGAGTCGCTCTGCGGAACAGCACCACTTCACCACCAATAACTGGGCCTCCATGCGAGACCTGTGTGCCTTGTTGAGCTGTTTTGAGTACTCCACCAACATGGCCAGTGCCGATGATGCCGTTGTTAGCTTAACTATCCCACTTCTATGCCTCCTTCAAAAAACGATTCGGGCAATGATGGAAGAGGATGTGGCACAGGATGAGGAGGAGGATGAAGAGGTAACATTTCCAAGGCTTTCAGGGCAGTCATTCGCAAGTGGCTCCGAGGGTGGGTTCCTGCACCCACAAACGCCAGGGACACAATTGTCCAGCAGGGGCACAGTTCTGGAGGATGAGGAGGATGAGGAGGAGGAGATGGAGGAGCAGATGGAACCATGTTCACAGCAGGGTGGCACCCAGGCCAGCTCATGGCCATCACTGGTGCGTGGCTGGGGGGATACAGAGGACACAGACGATACACCTCCCACAGAGGACAGCCTTTCGTTGCCTCTGGGCAGCCTGGCAAACATGAGCGATTACATGCTGCAGTGTCTCCACAACGACCGCCGAGTTGCCCACGTTCTAACTTGTGCTGATTACTGGGTGGCCACGCTGCTGGATCCCCGTTACAAGGACAACGTACCGTCCTTAATTCACTCACTGGAGCGTGATCGCAAGATGCGCGAGTACAAGCGCACGCTGGTAGACGCAATGCTGCTGGCATTCCCACCTGACAGCGGGGCCACAGTGGAAGCACAAGGCCAAGGCAGAGGAGGAGGAGGTCGCCAACGCAACCAGGGCACCGCCAGCACCTCAGAAGGCAGGGTTAGCATGGCCAAAATGTGGAAAAGCTTTGTCAGCACGCCACAACAAAGAGCAGCACCAGCAGCTCATATGGAACGTCTTAGCAGGAGGCAGCATTTCACCAACATGGTGGAGCAGTATGTGTGCACACGCCTAAATGTAGTGAATGACGGGTCTGCCCCCTTCAACTTCTGGGTCTCCAAATTGGGCACATGGCTTGAGCTTGCCCTTTACACCTTGGAGGTGCTGGCGTGCCCTGCAGCCAGTGTATTATCTGAATGTGTATTTAGCATGGCTGGGGGCGTTATCACAGACAAGCGCAGCCGCCTGTCCAGAGACAATGTGGACAAGCTCACGTTCATTAAAATGAACCAGGCATGGATCCCACAGGACTTTTCCGTACCTTGTGCAGAATAGAGATGGATACCGACCTTACCCAGCCATTGTTATATTTTTGATCTTTCTCACTCTTTTGGGGTGTACCCTAATTTAAAATGACTAAAAAAAAGCAGTGTTGGCTACCTCGTCCCCCTCCACCGCCGCTTCAACCTACACCGCCACATCCACCGCCACCTCAACCTCCCTCCTACTCCATATGGGCCTCGTCCTTCACAGATTGTTTTATTTTTCTGTTTTTTTTTGTTGTTTTAAGTTATTTCCCTATCCACACTTGCCATGCTCTTAACTACATTGTGCTGCCATTTTCAGCACTCTAGCCCTTTCCATTGTTTTTTTAGAGCCATTTTAGTGCCTGAAAGTTCGGGCCCCCATTGACTTCAATGGGGTTCGGTGTCCGGGTAAAGCTCGGAAAAAGTCCGGGTCACGGACCCGGACTTTTTTTTCAAGTTCGGTCGAACCCGCCGAACACGGACATCCAGGTGTCCGCTCAACTCTAATTATAAGCAAACTCTGCTGTAGGAAGGTAGTCAACCCAATCATCCTGCAGATAAGTCACAAAACATTGAAGGTATTGCTCCAAAGTTCCACACAAAAAGGGCACCCCCTTCTTTGTCAGCTGCATAATTGGAGCAATTACCTTGGAGAAGTTCCTTATAAATCTTCTGTAAAAGTTGGCAAATCCAACAAATCACTGTATTTCCTTAACATTCTTAGGGACAGGCCAATCCACCACTGCTTTGATCTTATCGGTATCCATGCTCACTCCTTCAGAAGAAATGATGTATCCCAAGAACTGGATCTTAGTTTGTTCAAACTCGCATTTCTCTAGTTTAATGTAAAGTTGATTCCGCCTTAGTCTCTCGAAGACAGTACAGACGTGCTTGCGGTGTTCTTTCAAATTATCAGAAAAAATAAGAATATCATCCAAATATGCTATTACAAACTGATCCAACAAATCTCGAAAAACATCATTAATGAAATGTTGGAAGGTTGCGGGAGCATTGCAAAGTCCAAAAGGCATAACCAAAGACTCCAAATGTCCATATCTGGTTCTGAAAGCAGTTTTCCATTCATCTCCGGGACGAATGCGGACCAGGTTGTATGCTCCTCGTAAATCTAATTTGGTAAAGATCTTGGCGGAGCGTAGTCTCTCAAGCATTTCTGGAATTAGTGGAAGTGGATAGCGATTTTTAATTGTGATCCTATTTAACTCCCTGTAGTCAATACATGGACGCAGGGTGGAATCCTTTTTCTCTATGAAGAATAAGGCCGCTCCGGCAGGAGAAGTTGAGTGTCTAATAAACCCTTTTTTTAGATTCTCATCAAGCCACTCCCTGAGCACCTTCAGTTCAGGTTCAGATAAGGAATAAAGACGGCCAAAGGGGATCTCTGCCCCTGGAAGCAATTTAATCATAAGAGCGATGTGGAGGCAGCTGATCAGCATTTTTTTTTATCACAAACATCCTTAAATTCAAGATATTGTGGGGGCAGGTCTTTGTATGACTGGGTAGTTACCATAGCTGCTTGCGAGTCCTGGGTTGGTGGTGGGCTTACTTGGTAAGATCTTTTGCGATGTTCTTTGCAATAGTCAGAGGTAAGTTTTAAAGAACTTGTCTCCCAGTTGATGGAAGGATTATGGATAGAGAACCAAGGAATTCCCAGGATGATAGGGAATTTAGGCGATGTGATCAGCTGAAAGCTGATAGTCTCCTGATGGTCAGTCTCGATTAAGAGTTCAAGTGGGACAGTCTCGTGGGTAACAGGTCCTGAAGAGAAAGGTGAGCCATCCACAGTTTCCATATCAATTGGGGCAAATTTATTTCTTCCTTGTATGTTATTATTTTGGGCAAATTCAATGTCCATCAAGTTCCCCACGGCCCCTGAGTCCAGCATAGCGGAGCAAGGTATTTCACTGCTTTCAGTGATAAGCTTTACAGGGATGACAAAATGAGAAGATAACAAATTAACTTTATGAGCTTCTTGAATCAAAGGAGAGACAGACTGAGAAATTGAGTTTATTTGCTCAGATACCATAAGATCTGTTGCCGCAATTGTTCTTTTAAATTTATTGGGACAATTGATTGCGTAATGCCCAGATTCTCCACAATAAAGACATAAGTTTTCTGAACGTCGTCTTTCTTTCTCCTGAGTTGTAATAGATCTTTTAATAGCATCCACCTGCATAGGTTCAGGAGTGTCAGAACCTGGAAGAACTCTTGGACCCTTAGGAGTATACTGAGTAGTAGAAAAACGCATGCCACCATTACTGCCTAGAATTCCCTGCCTCTCTTTTCTCCTTTCAGTAAGTCTTTGATCAATTCGAATACATAATTTAATAAAGGCCTCAAGGTCATCAGGGCTTTCTACTCGGGCAAGCTCATCTTTTACTTGTTCAGAGAGTTCTTGACAAAACTGACTCTTTTGCGCTGCTGGATTCCAATTGGTATCTGAAATCCAACGTCTGAATTCAGTTGTGTACTCTGCAACAGAGCGCCTCCCCTGCCGCAAATTGTGCAATTTTGCCTCAGCAGTAGCACAGCGGTTAGGATCATCAAAAATTTGATTCATGGCAGCCACAAAATTATTGAAATTATCCAGGATGACATCATCTTTCTCCACATAAGGGGAGGCCCAGGCTAAGGCTTCCTCAGTCAGGAGGTTGATGATAAACAGCACCTTTTTCCTGTCAGAAGTAAATGCAGCAGGTTGCATCTCAAAGTATATACGACAATGGTTAAGGAAACCTCTGTAATTGTGATGGTCACCATTAAACTTGAGTGGGAGGGGCATTCGTGTGCTAGTATCAACCGCAAAAGCATCTCGAGAACGCATGTCCCGCAACTATCTGTGCAGATCAAGGATGTCCTCTTGTAGCCCTTTCACTTCAGTTTGTAACTCAGCAAACTTTTCCTGGTAGGTAGTACCAAATGCCTGCAACTCAGAGATTTGTACCCTGAAAGGAGCCACAGCAGCTGCTACAACGGCCTCCATGTTTTGGGCCAGAATATTCTGTCATGATCTGGAGTCAGGCTCGAAGACCAATAGCTATAACAGCTTACACAGGAACAAGCTGGATAGGAACACAGGCAGGTCACACTGGCAGATGACGCAGGCTCACCTAAGGTGCGGAATCTAAGTACTAACGGGTGTTCACCAGCGCTCCTGATGGTAGAGATGGATTTTGCTGCATGTTAGTACCAGGTCGCGGTCCTCAGGATCGCCCCACCAGGAGATGAGCAAGCCAGGGTCCAGTAGCAGATATAGCAGGTCAGGATCAAGCAGAAGCGTAGTCTAGGAATAGCCAAAGGTCGGTAACAAGTAGTTGCAGGTCAGGATTAGGCAAAAGCGTAGTCGAGGAACAAGCCAAGTGTCGATAACGGATGATAACAAAGATACGGACGGCAGCAGGAGAGACAAGCGAGATATCGGCTGTTGAAGGCACAATATTTTGGCAACCAGGAAGTGCAAAGACATGGTTTATAACAGGAAGTTCATGGGAGGAGCAAAGGGTTCAAGGTTCAAGGTAATAAAGATTCACAGCAGAATCATTCAAGGATTTGTCCAAGGAGCTTTCCAGCATTCCAGGTGGTTCAGCAAGTAGAGTCATTGGCAGACACACTGGAGGTACCAGGTTCAAGTCCAGGTCCTGACATTTGGTGACCAAATCCAGTTATTGTGACTAAAAAATGATTTTTAGACACCTGGAGACCAAAATAGAGTCATTTTGACCAAAAAAACCTTTTTCAATCCATTGGCTTTTCCTTTATTCTTTGGCTTTCTTTTGTTTCTCCTGAGGTGCCATCTTGATGTGGCCAAGTTCAAAGGGGTCGAGGGTGGCAATAGTGATTGCCTATGGCCACATAACCCTGAACGCACCCGATCTCGTCTGATCTCAGAAGCTAAGCAGGGGCATGCCTTGTTAATACCTGGATGGGGGACCGCCTAGGTGTACCAGGTGCTGTAGGCTTTTGGCTTTTCCTTTATTCGTTGGCTTTCTTTTTGTTTCTCCCGAGGTGCCATCTTGCCATGGCCAAGTTCAAAGGGGTCGAGGGTGGCAGTGGTGATTGCCCATGGCCACATCACCCTGAATGTGCCCGATCTTGTCTGATCTCGGAAGCTAAGTAGGGTCGGTCCTGATTAGTACCTGGATGGGAGGCCACCTGGGAATACCAGGTGCTGTAGGCTTCGGCTTTTCCTTTATTCATTGGCTTTCTTTTTCTTTCTCCTGAGGTGCCATCTTACCATGGCCAAGTTCAAAGGGGTCTAGGGTGGCAGAGGTGATCACCTACGGCCACATCACCCTGAACGTGCCCGATCTCATCTGATCTCGGAAGCTAAGCAGTGTCGGGCATAGATATTACCTAGATGGGAGACCACCTTGGAATACCACATGCTGTAGGCTTTAGGCTTTTCCTTTATTTGTTGGCTTTCTTTTTGTTTCTCCTGAGGCGCCATCTGGCCATGGCCAAGTTCAAAGGGTCGAGGGTGGCAGTGGTGATCGCTTACGGCCACATCACCCTGAACGCGCCCAATCTCATCTGATCTCAGAAGCTAAGCAGGGTCGGGCCTGGTTAGTACCTGGATGGGAGACTACCTGGGAATACCAGGTGCTGTAGGCTTTTGGCTTTTCCTTTATTCGTTGGCTTTCTTTTTGTTTCTCCTGAGGTGCCATCTTGCCATGGCCAAGTTCAAAGGGGTCGAGGGTGGCAGTGGTGATCGCCTACGGCCACATAACCCTGAATGCATCCAATCTCGTCTGATCTCAGAAGCTAAGCAGGGTCGAGCCTGGTTAGTACCTGGATGGGAGACTACCTGGGAATACCAGGTGCTGTAGGCTTTTGGCTTATCCTTTATTCGTTGGCTTTCTTTTTGTTTCTCCTGAGGTGCCATCTTGCCATGGCAAAGTTCAATGAGGTCGAGGGTGGCAGCGGTGATCACCTACGGCCCCATCACCCTGAAAGCGCCCGATCTTGTCTGATCTCGGAAGCTAAGCAGGGTTGGGCCTGGTTAGTACCTGGATGGGAGACCGCCTGGCAATATCAGGTGCTGTAGGCTTTTCCTTTATTCGTTGGTTTTCTTTTTGTTTCTCCTGAGGTGCCATCTTGCCATGGCAAAGTTCAATGAGGTCGAGGGTGGCAGCGGTGATCACCTATGGCCCCATCACCTTGAATGCACCCGATCTCATCTGAACTTGGAAGCTAAGCAGGGTCAGGCCTGGTTAGTACCTGGATGGGAGACCTCCTGTGTAGTGGAGGAGTAGTTTAATCTACATTGGCTCTGCTGGTAGACAGGAAAACAGGTACTAATCCAACTAGGCAGGTACAGCATTCAACAATCCAGGTAGTGTTATACAATCCTTCTCTCCCAAGAACTAGACGACACATAGGCTGGGAGTCAACTCAGAATGCCTTGTTTATTGAAAACACAAGAGATCTACACTGCCAAAACCCCCTCCCTCTTCGAGTCATTCCACACAAACACACATCCCATAATATGCTTACAAGGCAGACAGAAACAATAGGACAATGGAATGCAGGTATTCACAATAACAAACCCCACCCCACTAGCAGGGGTCTATGAAACACTGCTGCCATATTCTAGCAATCTGCAATACTTCTTTATATATTTCCTCAGGGACACTGTTCAGTAATATTATGGCCATTCTTTCAACACAAGCCACACTCTCGGTGTCCTTTCTGCTACTGCCTTGGAATACCAGGTGCTGTAGGCTTTTGGCTTTTCCTTTATTCGTTGGCTTTCTTTTTGTTTCTCCTGAGGTGCCATCTTGCCATGGCCAAGTTCAAAGGGGTCGAGGGTGGCAGTGGTGATCATCTACGGCCACATAACCCTGAACGCGCCCAATCTCGTCTGATCTCAGATGCTAAGCAGGGTCGGGCCTGGTAAGAACCTGGATGGGAGACCGCCTGGGAATACGAGGTGCTGTAGGCTTTTGGCTTTTCCTTTATTCGTTGGCTTTCTTTTTGTTTCTCCTGAGGTGCCATCTTGCCATGGCAAGGTTCAAAGGGGTCGAGGGTGGCAGTGATGATCGCCTACGGCCACATCACACTGAAAGCGCCCGTTCTTGTCTGATCTCGGAAGCTAAGCAGGGTTGGGCCTGGTTAGTACCTGGATGGGTGACCGCCTGGCAATATCAGGTGCTGTAGGCTTTTCGCTTTTCCTTTATTCGTTGGTTTTCTTTTTGTTTCTCCTAAGGAGCCATCTTGCCATGGCCAAGCTCAAAGGGGTCGAGGGTGGAAGTGGTGATCGCCTACAGCCACATCACCCTGAACATACCTGATCTCTTCTGATCTTGGAAGCTTAGCAGGGTCGGGCCCGGTTAGTACCAGGATGGGAGACCGCCTGTGTGGCGTAGGAGTAGTTTAATCTACATTGGCTCTGCTGGTAGATAGGAAAAGAGGTAATAATCCAACTAGGCAGGTACAGTATGCAACAATCCAGGTAGCGTTATACAATCCTTCCCTCCCAAGAACTAGATGTCATATAGGCTGGGAGTCAACTCAGAATGCATTGTTTATTGAAAACACAAGAGATCTACACTTCTTCAAAACCCCCTCCCTCTTCGAGTCATTCCACACAAACACACATCCCATAATATGCTTACAAGGCAGACAGGAACAATAGGACAATGGAATGCAGGCATTCACAATAACAAACTCCACCCCTCTAGCAGGGGTCTATGAAACACTGCTGCCATATTCTAGCAATCTGCAATATGTCATTATATATTTCTTCAGGGACAATGTTCAGTAATATTATGGCCATTCTTTCAACACAAGCCACACTCTCAGTGTCCATTCCGCTACAGCCTGGGAATACCAGGTGCTGTAGGCTTTTGGCTTTTCCATTATTCGTTGGCTTTCTTTTTGTTTCTCCTGAGGTGCCATCTTGCCATGGCCAAGTTCAAAGGGGTCGAGGGTGGCAGTGGTGATCGCCTACGGCCACATAACCCTGAACGCGCCCAATCTCGTCTGATCTCAGAAGCTAAGCAGGGTCTGGCCTGGTTAGAACCTGGATGGGAGACCGCCTGGTAATACCACGTGCTGTAGGCTTTTGGCTTTTCCTTTATTCGTTGGCTTTCTTTTTGTTTCTCCTGAGGTGCCATCTTGGCATGGCCAAGTTCAAAGGGGTCGAGGGTGGAAGTGGTGATCGCCTACGGCCACATCACCTTGAATGCGCTCAATTGCGTCTGATCTCAGAAGCTAAGCAGGGTCGGGCCTGGTTATTACCTGGGTGGGAGACTGCCTGGGAATACCAGGTGCTGTAGGTTTTTGGCTTTTCCCTTATTCTTTGGCTTTCTTTTTGTTTCTCCTGAGGTGTCATCTTGCCATGGCCAAGTTCAAAGGGGTCGAGGGTGGAAGTGGTGATCGCCTACCACTTGACATCACCCTGACCACCCCCGATCTTGTCTGATCTCGGGAACCTAAGCAGGGTCGGGCCTGGTTAGTACCTGGTTGGGAGACCGCCTGTGTAGCAGAGCAGTAGTTTAATCTACATTGGCTCTGCTGGTAGATAGGAAAACAGGTAATAATCCAACTAGGCAGGTACAGCATGCAACAATCCATGTAGCCTTATACAATCTTTCCCTCCCAAGAACTAGACGACACATAGGCTGGGAGTCAACTCAGAATGCCTTGTTTATTGAAAACACGAGCGATCTACACTCTGCCAAAACCCCCTCCCTCTTCGAGTCATTCCACAAAAACACACATCCCATAATATGCTTACAAGGCAGACAGGAACAATAGGACAATGGAATGCAGGTATTCACAATAACAAACCCAACCCCACTAGCAGGGGTCTATGAAACACTGCTGCCATATTCTAGCAATCTGCAATATATCTTTATATATTTCCTCAGGGACACTGTTCATTAATATTATGGCCTTTCTTTCAACAAAAGCCACACTCTCAGTGTCCATTCCGCTACAGCCTGGTGATACCAGGTGCTGTAGGCTTTTGGCTTTTCCATTATTCGTTGGCTTTCTTTTTGTTTCTCCTGAGGTGCCATCTTGCCATGGCCAAGTTCAAAGGGGTCGAGGGTGGCAGTGGTGATCGCCTACGGCCACATAACCCTGAACGCGCCCAATCTCGTCTGATCTCAGAAGCTAAGCAGGGTCAGGCCTGTTTAATACCAGGATGGGAGACCGCCTCGGAATACCAGGTGCTGTAGGCTTTTGGCTTTTCCTTTATTCGTTGGCTTTCTTTTGCTTCTCCTGAGGTGCCATCTTGCCATGGCCAAGTTCAAAGGGGTCGAGGGTGGAAGTGGTGATCGCCTACAGCCACATCACCCTGAACACACCCGATCTAGTCTGCTCTCGGCAGCTAAGCAGGGTCGGGCCTGTTTAATACCAGGATGGGAGACCGCCTGTGAAGCGAAGAAGTAGTTTAATCTACTATCCCACTTCTATGCCTCCTTCAAAAAACAATTTGGGCGATGATGGAAGAGGATGTGGCACAGGATGAAGAGGTAACATTTCCAAGGCTTTCAGGGCAGTCATTCGCAAGGGGCTCCGAGGGTGGGTTTCTGCACACACAAATGCCAGGGACACAATTATCCAGCAGGGGCACAGTTCTGGAGGATGAGGAGTAGGAGCTGGAGGAGGAGCTGGAACCATGTTCACAGCAGGGTGGCACCCAGGCCAGCTCATGGCCATCACTGGTGCATGGCTGGGGGGATACAGAGGACACGGACGATACACCTCCCACAGAGGACAGCCTTTCATTGCCTCTGGGCAGCCTGGCACACATGAGCGATTATATGCTGCAGTGTCTCCACAACGACCGCCGAGTTGCCCACATTCTAACTTGTGCTGATTACTGGGTGGCCACGCTGCTGGATCCCCGTTACAAGGACAACGTACCGTCCTTAATTCCCTCACTGGAGTGCGATCGCAAGATGCGCGAGTACAAGCGCACGCTGGTAGATGCGATGCTGCTGGCATTCCCAGTCCCACCTGACAGTGGGGCCCCAGTGGAAGCACAAGGTCAAGGCAGAGGAGGAGGAAGAGGTCGCCAACGCAACCAGGGCACCGCCAGCACCTCAGAAGGCAGGGTTAGCATGGCCAAAATGTGGAAAAGCTTTGTCAGCACGCCACAACAAACAGCAGCACCAGCAGCTCATATGGAACGTCTTAGCAGGAGGCAGCATTTCACCAACATGGTGGAGCAGTATGTGTGCACACGCCTAAATGTAGTGAATGACGGGTCTGCCCCCTTCAACTTCTGGGTCTCCAAATTGGGCACATGGCTTGAGCTTGCCCTTTACGCCTTGGAGGTGCTGGCGTGCCCTGCAGCCAGTGTATTATCTGAACGGGTATTTAGCACGGCTGGGGGCGTTATCACAGACAAGCGCAGCCACCTGTCCAGAGACAATGTGGACAAGCTCACGTTCATTAAAATGAACCAGGCATGGATCCCACGGGACTTTTCCGTACCTTGTGCAGAATAGCGATGGATACCGACCTTACCCAGCCATTGTTCTATTTTTGCTCTTTCTCACTCTTTTGGGGTGTACCCTCATTTGAAATTTCTGAAAAGAAGCAGTGTTGACTACCTCATCCTCCTCAGGGCCAGATTAACGTAGGAGCTATTGGAGCTGCAGCTCCAGGCCCCTACCTTTATATAGGCCCTGGGTTGGCCATATTCACTGTTACCGCTCTTCTGTCACTTGTAAACACAGAAGTCTGGCTTCTATGCTCGCTTCCCCAGGCAGCTCCCTCAGAACCTCCCCACACAGCACGAAGGCCGGACAAGGAGGGACAGTTGCCGATGCATGGATGTGTTTATGGGCTTCAGAGACAGCATCCCATGTTGAATTAGGCATGCATGGCTGCACCCTTCCTCCTCTGGGTGCATGCCAAGGCACGGCCCTTAAGGCCCTTCAAAATCCTCAGCACCAAGCCCATGATGCTCTTAATCCGACCCTGGTCCTCCTCCACCGCCGCTTCCACCTACACCGCCCATAGGTGTGTGCAGCCTATTGCATTAGGGTGTGCACCCCAAAGTTTAAATACACATGCATGTGTTTGCCTACATGTACATGGCCCCGATACATTACTCTCCCTGCTGGCAAAGAGAAATAGAGCAGAGCAGGTCCGAGGGAGATCTTTCCCATCTCCTCACTGGTAAACAGAGCGATAATGCTATGTGCCCTAGGTGATTAGGGTGTGCCCGGGTATTTTTTTTTGTTGTTTTAAGTTATTTCCCTATCCACATTTGTTTGCAGAGCACTTGCCATGCTCTTAACTACGTTTTGCTGACATTTGCAGCACTCTAGCCCTTTCCATTGGTGTTTTAGAGTCATTTTAGTGCCTGAAAGTTCGGGTCCCCATTGACTTCAATGGGGTTCGGTGTCCGGGAAAAGTTCGGCAAAAGTCCGGGACACGGACCCAGGTTTTTTTTTAAAGTTCGGCCGAACCCGCCGAACACGGACATCCAGGTGTCCGCTCAACTCTACTCCCTATACATCCAAGCATTCTGCTGGCATTTCGTGCTGCTCTATTACATTGTCTTCCCACCTTTAAGTCTTCTGAAATAATTACTCCTAAATCCCTTTCCTCAGATACTGAGGTCAGGACTGTGTCAAATATTCTATATTCTGCCCTTGGGTTTTTACGCCCCAGGTGCATTATCTTGCACTTATCCACATTAAATTTCATTTGCCAGAGTTCCGACCATTCTTCTAGTTTTCCTAAATCCTTTTCCATTTGGCGTTTCCCTCCAGGAACATCAACCCTGTTACATATCTGATGTCGGAAGCTAAGCAGGGTCAGGCCTGGTTAGTACCTGGATGGGGGACCGCCTGGGAATACTAGGTGCTGTAGGCTTTTGGCTTTTCCTTTATTCGTTGGCTTTCTTTTTGTTTCTCCCGAGGTGCCATCTTGCCATGGCCAAGTTCAAAGGGGTTGAGGGTGGCAGTGGTGATCGCCTATGGCGACATCACCCTGAACGTGCCCGATCTCATCTGATCTCGGAAGCTAAGTAGGGTCGGGCCTGGTTAGAACCTGAATACCAGATGCTGTAGGCTTTTTGGCTTTTCCTTTATTCGTTGGCTTTCTTTTTGTTTCTCCTGAGGTGCCATCTTGCCATGGCCAAGTTCAAAGGGGTCGAGGGTGGCAGTGGTGATCGCCTACGGCCACATCACTTTGAATACGCTCAATTTCGTCTGATCTCGGAAGTTAAGCAGGGTCGAGCCTTGTTAGTACCTAGATGGGAGAACGCTTGGGAATACCAGGAGCTGTAGGCTTTTGGCTTTTCCTTTATTCCTTGGCTTTCTTTTTGTTTCTCCTGAGGTGCCATCTTGCCATGGCCAAGTTCAAAGGGGTCGAGGGTGACAGTGGTGATCGCCTACGGCCACATCACCCTTAAAGCGCCCGATCTTGTCTGATCTCGGAAGCTAAGCAGGGTCGAGCCTTGTTAGTACCTAGATGGGAGAACGCCTGGGAATACCAGGTGCTGTAGGCTTTTGGCTTTTCCTTTATTCGTTGGCTTTCTTTTTGTTTCTCCTGAGGTGCCATCTTGCCATGGCAAAGTTCAAAGGGGTCGAGGGGGGGGCAGTGGTGATCACCTATGGCCACATCACCCTGAAAGGGCACAATCTCATCTGATCTCGGAAGCTAAGCAGTGTCGGGCCTGGTTATTACCTGGATGGGAGACCGCATAGGAATACTGGGTGCTGTAGGCTTTTGGCTTTTCCTTTATTCGTTGGCTTTCTTTTTGTTTCTCCTGAGGAGCCATCTTGCCATGGCCAAGTTCAAAGGGGTCGAGGGTGGCTGTGGTGATCACCTACAGCCACATCACCCTGAACATGCCTGATCTCGTCTCATTTCGGAAGCTATGCAGGGTCGGGAATGCTTAGTACCTGGATGGGAAACCGCCTGGGAATATCAGGTGCTGTAGGCTTTTGGCTTTTCCTTTATTCGTTGGCTTTCTTTTTGTTTCTCCTGAGGAGCCATCTTGCCATGGCCAAGTTCAAAGGGGTCGAGGGTGGCAGTGGTGATCACCTACAGCCACATCACCCTGAACACGCCTGATCTCGTCTCATTTCGGAAGCTATGCAGGGTCGGGAATGGTTAGTACCTGCATGGGAAACCGCCTGGGAATATCAGGTGCTGTAGGCTTTTGGCTTTTCCTTTATTCGTTGGCTTTCTTTTTGTTTCTCCTGAGGAGCCATCTTGCAATGGCCAAGTTCAAAGGGGTCGAGGGTGGCAGTGGTGATCGCCTATGGCCACATCACCCTGAACACTCCCGATGTCGTCTCATTTCGGAAGCTAAGCAGGGTCGGGAATAGTTAGTACCTGGATGGGAAACCGCCTGGGAATATCAGGTGCTGTAGGCTTTTGGCTTTTCCTTTATTCGTTGGCTTTCTTTTTGTTTCTCCTGAGGTGCCATCTTGCCATGGCCAAGTTCAAAGGGGTCGAGCGTGGCAGTGGTGATCGCCTACGGCCACATCACCATGAAAGCGCCCGATCTCGTCTGATCTCAGAAGCTAAGCAGGGTCGAGCCTTGTTAGTACCTAGATGGGAGAACGCCTGGGAATACCAGGTGCTGTAGGCTTTTGGCTTTTCCTTTATTCGTTGGCTTTCTTTTTGTTTCTCCTGAGATGCCATCTTGCCATGGCCAAGTTCAAAGGGGTTGAAGGGTGGAAGTGGTGATCGCCTACGGCCACATCACCCTAAACACGTGCGATCTCGTCTGATCTCAGACGCTAAGCAGGGTCGGGCCTGATTAGTACCTGGATGGGAGACCGCCTGGGAATACCAGGTGCTGTAGGCTTTTGGCTTTTCCTTTATTCGTTGGCTTTCTTTTTGTTTCTCCTGAGGTGCCATCTTGCCATGGCCAAGTTCAAAGGGGTCGAGAGTGGCAGTGGTGATCGCCTATGGCCACATCACCCTGAACACGCCTGATCTTGTCTCATCTTGGAAGCTAAGCCGGGTTGGGCCTCGTTAGTACCTGGATGGGAGACCGCCTGGGAATATCAGGTGCTGTAGGCTTTTGGCTTTTCCTTTATTCGTTGGCTTTCTTTTTGTTTCTCCTAAGGTGCCATCTTGCCATGGCCAAGTTCAAAGGGGTCGACCGTGGAAGTAGTGATCGCCTACAGCCACATCACCCTAAACATGCGCGATCTTGTTCCATCTCGGACGCTAAGCAGGGTCGGGCCTGGTTAGTACCTGGATGGGAGACCACCTGGGAATATCAGGTGCTGTAGGCTTTTCCTTAAAAATTACCCCGATATGTCAGAGCTGCTGCAGAAAGTGCGTGCTGTCTGTGTGCACTTTCGGCGTTCTCACCCTGCTGCTGTTTGCCTGTCAGCGCTGCAGCGTAACTTCGGCCTTCCCGCTCACCGCCTCATATGTGACGTGCCCACAAGGTGGAATTCCACCTTGCACATGCTGGAAAGACTGTGAGAGCAGCAGCAGGCCATAGTGGAGTTTCAGCTGCAGCACGCACGCGTGAGTCGTCTGCGGAACAGCACCACTTCACCACCAGTAACTGGGCCTCCATGCGAGACCTGTGTGCCTTGTTGCGCTGTTTTGAGTACTCCACCAACATGGCCAGTGCCGATGACGCCGTTGTCAGCTTAACTATCCCACTTCTATGCCTCCTTCAAAAAAATTATTTGGGCGATGATGGAAGAGGATGTGGCGGAGGAGGAGGATGTGGCGGAGGAGGAGGAGGATGAAGAGGATGAGGAGGATGAAGAGGAGGAGGATGAAGAGGAGGAAGAGGAGGATGAAGATGTAACATTTCCAAGGCTTTCAGGGCAGTCATTCGCAAGTGGCTACGAGGGTGGGTTCCTGCACTCACAAACTCCAGGGACACAATTGTCCAGCAGGGGCACAGTTCTGGAGGATGAGGAGGAGATGGAGGAGGAGATGGCATCATGTTCACAGCAGGGTGGCACCCAGGCCAGCTCATGGCCATCACTGGTGCGTGGCTGGGGGGATACAGAGGACACAGACGATACACCTCCCACAGAAGACAGCCTTTCATTGCCTCTGGGCAGCCTGGCACACATGAGCGATTACATGCTGCAGTGTCTCCACAACGACCGCCGAGTTGCCCACATTCTAACTTAGGCTGATTAATGGGTGGCCACGCTGCTGGGTCCCCATTACAAGGACAACGTACCGTCCTTAATTCACTCACTGGAGCGCGATCGCAAGATGCGCGAGTACAAGCGCACGCTGGTAGACACGATGCTGCTGGCATTCCCACCTGACAGCGGGGCCACAGTGGAAGCACAAGGCCAAGGCAGAGGAGGAGGAGGAAGAGGTCGCCAACGCAACCAGGGCACCGCCAGCACTTCAGAAGGCAGGGTTAGCATGGCTGAAATGTTGAAAAGCTTTGTCAGCACGCCACAACAAACAGCAGCACCAGCAGATCATATGGAATGTCTTAGCAGGAAGCAGCATTTCACCAACATGGTGGAGCAGTATGTGTGCACACGCCTACATGTAGTGAATGACGGGTCTGCCCCCTTCAACTTCTGGGTCTCCAAATTGGGCACATGGCCTGAGCTTGCCCTTTACGCCTTGAAGGTACTGGCGTGCCCTGCAGCCAGTGAATTATCTGAACGTGTATTTAGCACGGCTGGGGGCTTTATCACAGACAAGCGCAGCCGCCTGTCCAGAGACAATGTGGACAAGCTCACGTTCATTAAAATGAACCAGGCATGGATCCCACAGGACTTTTCCGTACTTTGTGCAGAATAGAGATGGATACCGACCTTACCCAGCCATCTTTATATTTTTGATCTTTCTCACTCTTTTGGGGTGTACCCTCATTTAAAATGACTGAAAAAAAGCAGTGTTGGCTATCTCATCCTCCTCCACCGCCACTTCCACCTACACCGCCACATCCACCACCACCTCAACCTCCCTCCTACTCCATGTGGGCCTCGTCCTTAACAGATGAAGAAAATTGATTTATTTTTCTGTTTTTTTTTGTCATTTTAAGTTTTTTCCCTATCCACATTTGTTTGCAGAACACTTGCCATGCTCTTAACTACATTTGCTGCCATTTGCAGCACTCTAGCCCTTTCCATTGGTGTTTTAGAGCCATTTTAGTGCCTGAAAGTTCGGGTCCCCATTGACTTCAATGGGGTTCGGTGTCCGGGTAAATTTTGGAAAAAGTCCGGGACACGGACCCGGACTTTTTATTTTCAAGTTTGGCCGAACCCGCCGAACACGGACATCCAGGTGTGCGCTCAACTCTAATCTTGTCTAAAACCGGCTTTTTAAGACTCTAAAAGGTAAAAATACAGTCATTTTGACTAAAAAAATTTCAGACCTTTGGTGACCAAATGCAGTTATTTTGACTAAAAAAGGTTTTTTAGACACTTGAAGACCAAAATAGAGTCATTTTAACCAAAAACATTTTTTCAGGCCATTGGAGCCAAATGTCTAAAATCTTGTCTAATACCGGCTTTTTCAGGCTCTAAAAGACAAAAATATAGTCATTTTGACTAAACTTTTTTCATACCTTTGGTGACCAAATGCAGTTATTTTAACAAAAAAATTCTTTTTAGACACTTGGAGACCAAAAAAGAGTCATTTTGACCAAAAATTTATTTTCAGGCCATTGGAGCCCAAATGCAGTTATCTTGTTTAAAACCTGCATTTTAAGGCTCTAAAAGACAAAAATACTGTCATTTTGAGTAAATTTTTTCAGACCTTTGGTGACCAAATGCAGTTATTTTACAAAAGGCTTTTTAGACACTTCAAAAGAGAGAGTTCAAAAATGAGTCATTTTGACCCAAAAAAATGTTTAAGGCCATTGGTTGCCAAATACAATTATCTTGTCTAAAACTGGCTTTTAAGACTCTAAAAGACAAAAATTCAGTCATTTTGACTAAAACAATTTCAGACCTTTGGTGACCAAATGCAGTTATTTTGACTAAAAAAGGAGACACTTAAAATAGAGTCATTTTGACCAAAAACATTTTTTCAGGCCATTGGTTTACCAAATGCAGTTATCATGTCTAAAACCGGCGTTTTAAGCCTCTAAAAGACGAAAATACAGTCATTTTGACTAAAAAAAGTTTTCAGACCTTTGGTGACCAAATGCAGTTATGTTGACTAAAAAAGGCTTTTAAGACACTTGGAGACCACAAGAGAGTCATTTTGACCAAAAAAATTTCAGGCCATTGGCGAGCAAAATGTAGCTATTTTGGCTAAAACCGGCTTGTTAAGACTCTAAAATACAAAAATACAGTCATTTTGACTAAAAAAAAATTTCATTCACAGGATACAGAAGTAAGTGTCATAAAAAGCCCCACGTTCTTAGCTGTCAGGCTAATTTTTGGGGACTTTTATGGCCGACACTTACTTCTGTATCCTGTAAATGCCACAGAATACTAAATACATTCATTTTGACAAGAAAATTCAGACCATTGGAGACCAAATGCAGTTATCTTGTCTAAAACCGGCTTTTAAAGACTCTAAAAGACAAAAATACAGTCATTTTGACTAAAAAAATTTGTCAGACCTTTGGTGACTAAATGCAGTTATTTTTGACTGAAGAAGGCTTTTTAGACACTTGGAGACCAAAATAGAGTCATTTTGACCAAAAAATATTTTCAGGCCATTGGAGACTAAATGGCCGGTTTTAGACAAATCTTGTCTAAAACCGGCTTTTTAACCGGTTGCCGACCGCCGCACGACTATATACCGCAGCGGTCAGCCCCGGCCAGGCAGAGTGACATATGGGTATGTCACTCCCCTGTCACTGACTTGAGAGCCAATTGCGGGCGGACGCGCGCCCGCCGAGGAGCACGCCTGCCGCGGCTCGTTCACAGACAAGTCAGTGCGTGTGACCGGTGGACCCGATGTCCGCCGGTCACACTATGATCGCTCCGGTGAAGGGAGAAAGGCGGAGCGGCTTATGTAAACAAGCCGCCCATCATTCTCCTTGGTGTAAAAGTGAAGATCAGACGGTTCTACTATGTAGGACCGTTGATCTTTGTTTTTACACCAATAGCCATGTCCCTATACAGTTAGAATCACGCCCCTAGGACACACTTAACCCCTCCCTCTCCTGTACAGTTAACCCCTTCCCTGCCAGTGTCATTTTTGCAGTAACAGTGCATATGTATAGCACTGATTACTGCAGTAATGTCACTGGTACCCCCAAAAGTGTCAAAAATGTCAGTCAAGGGTCTGATCTGTCTGCCGCAATGTCGCAGTACCGAAAAAAAGATCGCCGCCATTACGCGTTAAAAAAACACCAAAAATGACAAAAATCTTTCCCTTTGTTAGTAAATGCGATAACTTTTGCGCAAACCAATCAAAATACGCTTTTTGTGATTTTTTTTACCAAACATATGGAGCATAAACAAATTGGCCGAAAATGTTAAAAAAAATTTGATTTTTACATTTTTTTTGGGGAATTTCATATAAAGAAATGTGAAAAATATTGTTATTTTTGCAAAATTGACGCTCTTTTTTTGTTTATAGCACAGGATCAAAAAAATCGCACAGGTGATCAAATACCACCAAAAGAAAGCTCTGTTTGTGGGAAAAAAAGGACGTCAAATTCGTTTAGGTACAGAGTCGCACGACCGCGCAATTGTCCGTTAAAGTCAAGCAGTAAAAAATTGCAAAAAACCCCCGGGGCTTAAGTGGTTAAGGCTCTAAAAGACAAAAATACAGTCATTTTGACTAATTTTTTTTCAGACCTTTGGTGACCAAATGCAGTTATTTTGACTAAAAAAGGCTTTTTAGGCAGTGGGAGACTAAAAAAAGTCATTTTGAGCAAAACATTTTTATAGGACATTGGAGCCAAATGTCTTAAATCTTGTCTAAAACCGGCTTTTTAAGGCTCCAAAACTTTTTTTTCAGAACTTTGGAGACCAAATGCAGTTATTGTGACTAGGGTTGAGCGGACACTTAGATGTCCGTGTTCGACGGGTTCGGCCGAACTTTAAAAAAAAGTCCGGGTCCGTGTCCCGGACTTTTACCGAACTTTTCCCGGACACCGAACCCCATTGAAGTCAATGGGGACCCGAACTTTAAGGCACTAAAATGGCTCTAAAACACCAATGGAAAGGGCTAGAGTGCTGCAAATGGCAGCAAAACGTAGTTAAGAGCACGGCAAGTGCTCTGCAAACAAATGTGTATAGGGAAATAACTTAAAACAACAAAAAAAAACAGAAAAATAAAACAATGTTCTTCATCTCTGAAGGACGAGGCCCATATGGAGTAGGAGGGAGGTTGAGGTGGTGGTGGATGTGGCGGTGTCATAGGCGTGCGCACAGGGTGTGCCGGGTGTACCTGGGCACACCCTAATCACCTAGGGCACATAGCATTATCGCTCTGTTTGCCAGTGAGGAGATGGGAAAGATCTCCCTCGGACCTGCTCTGCTCTATTTCTCTTTGCCAGCAGGGAGAGTAATGTATCGGGGCCATGTACATGTAGGCAAACACATGCATGTGTATATCAACTTTGGGGTGCACACCCTAATGCAATAGGCTGCGCACACCTATGGGCGGTGTAGGTGGAAGCGGCGGTGGAGGAGGACCAGGGCCGGATTAAGAGCATCATGGTCTTGGTGCTGAGGATTTTGAAGGGCCTTAAGGGCCGTGCCTTGGCATGCACCCAGAGGAGGAAGGGTGCAGCCATGCATGCCTAATTCAACATGGGATGCTGTCTCTGAAGCCCATAAACACATCCATGCATCGGCAACTGTCCCTCCTTGTCAGGCCTTCGCGCTGTGTGGGGAGGTTCTGAGGGTGCTGCCTGGGGAAGCGAGCATAGAAGCCAGACTTCTGTGTTTACAAGTGACAGAAGAGCGGTCACAGTGAATATGGCCAACCCGGGGCCTATATAAAAGGTAGGGGACTGGAGCTGCAGCTCCAATAGCCCCTACGTTAATCTGGCCCTGAGGAGGAGGACGAGGTAGCCAACACTGCTTCTTTTCACAAATTTTAAATGAGGGTACACCCCAAAAGAGTGAGAAAGAGCAAAAATGGAACAATGGGTGGGTAAGGTCGGTATCCATTGCTATTCTGCACAAGGTACGGAAAAGTCCAGTGGGATCCATGCCTGGTTCATTTTAATGAACGTGAGCTTGTCCACATTGTCTCTGGACAGGCGGCTGCGCTTGTCTGTTATAACGCCCCCAGCCGTGCTAAAAACCCGTTCAGATAATACACTGGCTGCAGGGCACGCCAGCACCTCCAAGGCGTAAAGGGCAAGCTCAGGCCATGTGCCCAATTTGGAGACCCAGAAGTTGAAGGGGGCAGACCCCTCATTCACTACATGTAGGCGTGTGCACACATACTGCTCCACCATGTTGGTAAAATGCTGCCTCCTGCTAAGACATTCCATCTGAGCTGCTGGTGCTGCTGTTTGTTGTGGCGTGCTGACAAAGCTTTTCCACATTTCGGCCATGCTAACCCTGCCTTCTGAGGTGCTGGCGGTGCCCTGGTTGCGTTGGCGACCTCCTCCTCCTCCTCCTCTGCCTTGTGCTTCCACTGTGGCCCCGCTGTCAGATGGGAATGCCAGCAGCATCGCATCTACCAGCGTGCGCTTGTACTCGCGCATCTTGCGATCGCGCTCCAGTGAGTGAATTAAGGACGGTACGTTGTCCTTGTAATGGGGATCCAGCAGCGTGGCCACCCAGTAATCAGCACAAGTTAGAATGTGGGCAACTCGGCGGTCGTTGTGGAGACACTGCAGCATGTAATCGCTCATGTGTGCCAGGCTGCCCAGAGGCGACGAAAGGCTGTCCTCTGTGGGAGGTGTATCGTCCGTGTCCTCTGTATCCCCCCAGCCACGCACCAGTGATGGCCATGAGCTGGCCTGGGTGCCACCCTGCTGTGAACATGGTTCCATCTCCTCCTCCAGCTCCTCCTCCAGCTCCTCCTCCTCCTCATCCTCCAGAACTGTGCCCCTGCTGGACAATTGTGTCCCTGGCATTTGTGTGTGCAGGAACCCACCCTCGGAGCCCCTTGCGAATGACTGCCCTGAAAGCCTTTGAAATGTTACCTCTTCATCCTCCTCCTCCTCCTCATCCTGTGCCACATCCTCTTCCATCATCGCCCAAATTGTTTTTTCAAGGAGGCATAGAAGTGGGATAGTTAAGCTGAGAACGGCGTCATTGCCACTGGCCATGTTGGTGGAGTACTCAAAACAGCGTAACAAGGCACACAGGTCTCGCATGGAGGCCCAGTTATTGGTGGTGAAGTGGTGCTGTTCCGCAGAGCGACTCACGCGTGCGTGCTGCAGCTGAAACTCCACTATGGCCTGCTGCTGCTCGCACAGTCTTTGCAGCATGTGCAAGGTGGAGTTCCACCTTGTGGGCACGTCACATATGAGGCGGTGAGCGGGAAGGCCGAAGTTACGCTGCAGCGCTGCCAGGCGAGCAGCAGCAGGGTGAGAACGCCGAAAGTGCGCACAGACGGCCCGCACTTTCTGCAGCAGCTCTGACATATCGGGGTAGTTTTTAAGGAACCTCTGCACCACCAAATTCAGCACATGCGCCAGGCAAGGGATGTGTGTCAAACCGGCTAGGCCCAGAGCTGCTATGAGATTTCGCCCATTATCGCACACCACCAGGCCGGGCTTGAGGCTCGCTGGCAGCAACCACTCATTTGTCTGCTGTTCCATGCTCCTCCACAACTCCTGCGCGGTGTTTGGTTTGTCCCCCAAACAGGCAAGTTGTAAAACTGCCTGCTGTCGTTTAGCCCTGGCCGTGCTGAAGTTGGTGGTGAAGGTATTACGCTGTCCAGATGAGGAGGCGGTAGAGGATGAGGTAGCGGAGTAGGATGAGTTAGGAACAGGAGGCAAACTGAAGCGCCCTGCAATCCTCGGTGGTGGAAGGACATGCGCCAAATTGTTAATCGCCTCAGGCCCATCCGCCACTGCATTTACCCAGTGTGCCGTTAGGGAGATATAATGCCCCTGACCGTGCTTACTGGTCCACGTATCGGTAGTTAGGTGGACCTTGGCACAGATGGCGTTGCGCAGTGCACACCTGATTTTTTCCCCCACTTGGTTGTGCAGGGAAGGGATGGCTTGCCTGGAAAAGTAGTGGCGGCTGGGCACGACGTACTGTGGGACAGCCACCGACATAAGCTTTTTAAAACTGGGCGTCTCCACCAGACGGAATGACAGCATTTCAAAGGCCAATAATTGTGAAATGCTGGCATTCAGGGCCAGGGATCGCGGGTGGGTAGGGGGGTACTTCCTCTTCCTCTCAAGTGTTTGGGAGATGGAAAGCTGAACACTTCCACGGGACATTGTGGAGATGGTTGTTGGTGACCCAGGTGGTGGTGTTGCTGACAGATTGTCTGTTTGCGGGGTGGCAGGTGCCGGTATGACTACAGAGGTGGCTGGAGCGGCCGAGACTGCAGCAGAAGAGGAAGCAGGATGAGCCAGAGACGTTTCTTGGTTTTGAAGGTGTGTACTCCACTGCAGCTCGTGCTTTGCACTTAGATGCCTGACCATGCAGGTTGTGCTCAGGTTGAGAAGGTTTATGCCTCGCTTCAGGCTCTGATTGCACAGGGTGCAAACCACTCGTGTCCTGTCATCAGCACATTTTCTAAAAAACTTCCACGCTAGAGAACTCTTTTGAGCTGACTTTGGTGCGCTCGTTCCCTTGCTGCGTTGGGCAGTAGCAGGCGTAGTGTCTAGGGCACGGCCGCTCCGCTTCTGCACCCTGCTCCCTCTTCTGCTGTGCTGGTGGCTCTGTGCGACCACCGCCTCTTCCTCCAAAATACTCAGGTCACCTGCATGACCTTCATTCCATGTGGGGTCGAGGACCTCATCGTCCTCCCAGTCTTCACCCCTGCCCTTCCTGTCGGTCTCCACAATGCTGAACGCCGCAGCAGTTGGCACCTGCGTTTCGTCATCATCGGAGACGTGCTGTGATGGTCCTTCCATGTACTCATCTTGAGAAATAAGTGGTTGGGCATCACTGCACTCAATCTCTTCCACTTCTGGGGCAGGGCTAGGTGGATGGCCCTGGGAAACCCTGCTGACAGAGTCCTCAAAAAGAATAAGAGACTGCTGTATGGCTTGGGGCTCAGACTGCTTGCCTGATTTGCAAGGGGGTGAGGTGAAAGACGGTTGGACATTGGCTGCAGGTGCCAAATCTGACCTTTCTGCAGTAGACTGGGTGGGAGACAATGTGAAGGAACTGGAGGCACTGTCAGCAGCAAACCAATCTACTATCGCCTCTCTGTGTTCTGGCCTCATCACTTCTAGAGGCGTATGATGCCCTACCAAATACTGCTGCAGGTTCTGTCGCCTACTCACACTTGAGGAAGGTGTTTCACTTGTGCGTGTAGCTGGCACAGATCGACCACGTCCTCTCCTTGCAACAGGAGCTCTAGCAGCAGCACCACGACCCCGGCCACGGCCCCTATTTGACGCTCTCCTCATATTTCTGAAATTTAAGATCTTGCCCTAGAAAGGTCTTTATTGAATAGCAGAACAAAAGAACAACAGTATCGCACGGGTGTATCTCACAGTCAAATATGCAAACTATGCCGCAATTTAATGTTTTTTACACCAAAAGGGTGTGTATTGAATAGCGGAATAGGATAAAAAACTGTGTATCTCACACGTACAAACACAGACTAGGCCCGATTAAATTTTTTCCTACCCTAAAGGGAGGATGAGGAAGAGGAGTATGGAACAGGCAGCACCCTCAAATCTTCAGAAGTATGAGATGAACCTCAAAAACTTGGAAAGGTGGATCTCACACGTACCGACACAGACTATTCCGCAATTTAATTGATCCCCAAAGGTTTTTATTGAATAGCGGAATGGGAAATATGATCAAAAAAAGTGTATGTATCTCACACGTACAGAAGCACACTAGGCCCCAATTACTATTGTTTGTACACCTAAAAGGATGGAGGAGGAGGAGGAGGAGTATGGAACAGGCAGCACCCTCAAAGCTTCAGAAGTATGAGATGAACCCCAAAAACTTGGAAAGGTGGATCTCACACGTACCGACACAGACTATTCCGCAATTTAATTGATCCCCAAAGGTTTTTATTGAAAAGCGGAATAGGAAATATGATCAAAAAAAGTGTATGTATCTCACACGTACAGAAGCACACTAGGCCCCAATTACTATTGTTTGTACACCTAAAAGGATGGATGAGGAGGAGTATGGAACAGGCAGCACCCTCAAAGCTTCAGAAGTATGAGATGAACCCCAAAAACTTGGAAAGGTGGATCTCACACTTTCTCTATTGTCAACTGTATATGTCATTTTTATTATTTTTTGAATCATTTTTGTAATCACCAATAAAGTTTAAATATGCACCTCAGAAATTTGTGAGCCAAGTAATTGCAACCATCTTGAGAGGATCTATATCCCCTCTACATACCCCCCTTTTTTCTTCCATAGTAATATTACGGTTGCCTGTGGTTCCTGGTACTATACATACCAAAAAACTGAGATATCATATCCATCTGGATCCGATACCGTGATCACACCTATTCCCTGGTATTTTATTTTTTGTCTCGAATATACACCCTTGATTCCATATGAATCAATTCTCCATCCAGGTTTGAATGGGTTGATCTAGCATTAAAAGGTGATATAACATTGACCTCTCTGACCTCTGCCTTGCAATAATATTTCCAGCCAATAAAACTTCAAAAGCTTGATTTTATATTCACGGTTTGGTGCTTAATAGATGACAGGTGACATTTATGATGCAGAAATTAGAGCTACATTTGGAATAGATAACTCCCCAGAAGAAACAGAAGAGGAAAATCTGAAAATACAATTCAAAGAACACAAAAAATTACTGATAAAATCCCTAAACAGGAGATGGGATATCCTCTCCCTGGAATCATACATAGAACAAGGAATAATTCCGAGAGGCCTAAGAGAAAGAGTAATACCTGCAGAACATCTACACACCACCAGATTCCTTGAAAAGTGGAAAACTACCTGTATAGAGCACGGTATAAATATAATGAAATTAATAGTGGAAGAGGAAAAAATCCAACTGGAAGAAATACAAGATCAAATCAAAATAACGGCTAGCAAACTTGAACCCTTAAAAGACCTCAATGAATTTGAAATCCAAAACGACCTCCTCAAAAAAGAAATAGAGAGAGTACAAAAATCACTCCGCCAAACAAAACAATCAAAATTTCAGCGAGATCAAGGAGATTGGGCAACAGGAGAGATTTTTGATCTCAACCCCCAACACAGAAGGAATAGATCTAGAGGACGTGGAAGATCACCAAGAAGCAGATCAAGGAACCAATCGAATCAATCTGGTAGTGAGGAAGATGAACGCTCGGTCTCTTTTTTAGAGGAAGACCAGCTGGAGGAAAACAATCCTCCAGCAGCACCAAAGAGTATTTTGAAAAAAGCTCCCAGAGGAAGAGGAAACAGAAGAGGAAGAGGAGGGGCAAAAGAAGGCGAAAGAATCGAGACGAGACAACAAAAAATAAATACCAGGAACGGGCGATAAATCAAACAGGTTACAAGGACCTCATAAATCCACACATTCCTACCCCCCAAGACCTCATAACTTTACCCTCATCTAACCATAACGAAGATACCCCAAAGTTAGATACTGAAGAAAATGACCAAAAAGTCATTAATCTATCCGACTTCCAACTAGAAGCTAGACACATTAAGCTTCTAAAGAGAGGATTATCCTTCTCTCCCAGGGAAGGAATGGACCATTTTGAGGTTTACAAAGACATCTGCCTTTATTTAAGAAAAATTTACTTCAAACTATTATACTCCGCAGACAAATCAATAACAACCGAACAGGAAAAGATAAACCCTACAGACCAGGAAGCCCTCGTTATCCTTAATTCACTTCTAGAAGAATGTGACCCAGAAGATGATGAACCCCAAGAAGAAAATATGGAACGTAGAAAAGCAAACATCACCATTAGATCTACTGTCATGCCTAAGTTTAATAGCAATTAATGGCTAAATATGTTCCTAACACTTGTGGAAGAAGACCTCAAAAAGTAAACTGGGACTGGAACCCCCCGGATAATCTATCAGGCCCTGAGAGGAAAGCACTTACAGACCTCAAAAAAGCCTCCAATCTAGTCATAAAGAGAAGTGATAAAGGAGGAAATGTCGTCCTGATGTCTGAGAATCTATACGAAAGGGAAGCTATGCGACTCCTCTCAGACACCCAAACATATAAAAGAATACAACAAAATCCTTTCCCAACCGTAGTCCAAAAATTAAATGAGAAACTAAACTTTGCAAAGGAAGCCTACCTTATTACAGAAAAAGAAAAACTTTACTTAAAAATAACGGAATACAACACCCCAACATTCTATATCTTACCCAAGATACACAAGAACCCACTATTACCACCAGGAAGACCAATAGTCTCAGCAGTGGGAGGCCCACTAGAAAAATAGGTAAATACCTAGACGCCCTCATAAAAGAGCTAGTATTAGACCTACCCTCATATGTTCGTGATACTGGAGATGTACTAAATAAAATCTCAAATCTACAATTTGAGGGAGAGGTACTCTTGGTAGGTATAGACGTTGAATCGCTCTATACGTCTATACCGAACCAATGGGGAATTCTAGCAGTACACCACTTTCTGGATAAAAAATTTCCACTACTGGGAGCACAAAATGAATTCCTAATAGAGATTCTTGACTTTGCACTGCGTAACAATTTCTTCCAATTCACAGGCCATTACTTTCAACAAATAAGAGGAACAGCCATGGGAGCCCCATGGGCACCATCGTATGCCTGTCTGCACCTGGGATTCTGGGAAGAGGAAGCTGTGGTCACCTCGTCTATGTACCACAGCCATGCACTTACCTGGCTGAGGTACATAGACGACGTGTTCATGGTATGGAAAGGTACACAACAAGAGCTTGATAACTTCATGCAAGAACTCAACACAAACAATCGGAACATCCATTTAACCTACACTGCAGACAATCATCGCATCGCATTCCTGGATCTGAATATTTACCTGGAAAACGGAAAACTTAGAACAACCACCTACAGAAAACGCACGGCAGCAAATACCTTACTCAGAGCAGACAGCGCGCACCCTGAACCACTGAAGAAAGGTATCCCTGTAGGGCAGTTTATAAGGTTAAAAAGAAACTGCTCCAAATACAATGACTACCTAATTGAAGCAAATAAGTTATACAAAAGATTTAGAGAGAGGAGATACTCTCATAGAACCCTTCGACGAGCAAAACGCAAAGCAGGCCAAAAAACAAGAAACCAACTCCTCAACACATCAAAACCAAAAAATGACAAAAACATCACAGCTCCACCTCGCCTTATTACAAAATTCGGAAATCAATGGAAAGAAGTCAGGGAAGTACTAAACAAGCACTGGCACCTTCTACAAATGACAGACAGAATTAAAAACGTGGTAGGACCAAAACCACTACTAGTGGCAAAAAGATCTAAAAATCTTGGAGACCATCTAGTACATTCCGAATACACCAGATCAAATACACAAAGGGATTGGCTGACAGATTTACCTAAATTAAAAGGCATGTACCCATGTGGACACTGCCACATCTGTGAATTTGTGGAAAAAACTAATACTTTCACAGACTCGTCAGGTACTAAAAACTACAGTATAAACTCATTTATAAACTGCAGTACCTCACGTCTTTTATACCATATTACATGCCCATGCAATAAATTCTACATTGGGAAAACCAAAAGAACACTCCGAATAAGGATAGGAGAGCACCTGAAAAGTATAAGACTGAAGGAGGAGACCCCAATAGCACAACATTTCAAAGAAAAACATGAAAGCAATCCAAAGGGACTCAAAGTCAAAGGCTTCTGGGCACTAAAAATTCCAGCAAGACGTGGAGACTTTGACCAAGTCCTGCTATGCCACGAAAAAGCCTGGATTTTTAGACTAGACACTTTGACCCCAAAAGGCCTGAATAATGAACTAAGTCTCAAAATATTTTTGGACCCATGAGCCCATCCCTGAAACTCTATCCTAACCCCCCTCCAGAGCATATCCTCTATATAACCCTACAACACTTAATTTCTGGAATGTCTGTCCTATATACACTAAATAAGATCTACAGAGAACCTAAAAATATCACCTCATCATAAGAAAAATACATAGTTTTTCTTAAATACCCCTTATATACTCTAAATCCAGTATCTGCGTTATTCTGTCCCCTCTGCAGACGCCATCTGTATAATCACCACATAAAACTGACATAAGTTTTTTAAGCTCCTTTTTTTAAGTCTCTACTATCCTTTGATTGTAACTTATTTATACTTAGTCAGTTTCTTAATTACTCTATTATTGTTTAAAACCGCACAGTAATCTGGAATAATTGTAACATAAGGGCATTACCTACTTCATCCACAAGATGGCACCACTTAAACCGGAAAAAATCATCCAATCAGAAATAAACACAGACTATTTAAACTATCATCCAATAGTGCCCTTTACGTTCTGAAGAAGCGTGTACAATCACGCGAAACGCGTCAACGGCTTACGGCAGACGCCACCGCAAACAGCCCATCCTCAACACAGGAACCGCCGACTCTGTAGAAGTCTTTAACCGCCGTAACACCGGATCAAAAAGACTCAACACTTGCATGCAGCAGGAAAAAGCACTTGCACGGAGGAAAAGCAGGTCTCCCTTCTACCCTTCCCCCCCTGTCAGATCCCGCTATACAGCGTTCAACATAAAGCACTATATTGGTGGAACGGAGCAACGGACAGCAACATACGGCGTGGTCTGAAAAACCACACAGAGGGATACCAATCTGGATGTTCCCGCGAAGCTCTGAGGTAATGTAGCTCTATGATACCGAGACAGGTCGAGCGGTGAGTAAAGACAACACACACACTGTTCGATTCTTTTGTCTTACAATCGGGCACAGCCCAGAAGATACTCATCATACTCATACTTGTCCAGGTCCCGGGTACCAAGAGCCCCCATTGCCGGTGAACAAAACACAGATACTACCCTCTAAATCACAAGTTCAACACACAAGAAAAGGAAAACAGTTTCACCCCCCTCCTTCCACAATAAGGATCAATTGGATCTGACAATTCTTTACCAACCCCCCCTTCTCCCCCCTCCACTTTTCCTCCCCCTTCCGCATAGATTCTACATCAACACAACTTGCTGCATAGTGTTATACTCCCTAAGATAGGATTAAGACTACTCCACAGCGCTGTCAATCCTCACAATATGAGCTCCAACGCACAGATCTGAAATATCATTAGAAGAATAAATCTTCCTTCTTTTGATCACTGGATTCATCTCATACAGGGGCATTATTTTTACACCCCACTTTGAAGAGACATATTGTGACTTTGACCAAATTTCATCCTAACTACTTGATAGTCAGGAGAAGCCTTTTTGTTATATCACTTGCATACTCTGCATGTACTGAAATTCAAGATTTACATGCATGTTTTGAAAGAAGTGTATACATTTACCTTTAATTTGCAAGTGATTTACCTCCATAGGCAACATATGGTTCTATAAGAAATACATTGTACAAAAGAAGTGATACACTGTTCCATTGGAGGTACTACTCCCAACTACCACTATTTTTTGAGGGTGGGCAAGGCATGGTGGGGATTATCGCTTCAATTAGCTGCCCCACCGTTATCTGTCCAGAGAACAATGTCTTAAATAGATGATTATAATTAGTCATCTTTCTCTATTGTCAACTGTATATGTCATTTTTATTATTTTTTGAATAATTTTTGTAATCACCAATAAAGTTTAAATATGCACCTCAGAAATTTGTGATCCAAGTAATTGCAACCATCTTGAGAGGATCTATATCCCCTCTACATACCCCCCTTTTTTCTCCACAATTTAATTGATCCCCAAAGGTTTTTATTGAATAGCGGAATAGGAAATATGATCAAAAAAAGTGTATGTATCTCACACGTACAGAAGCACACTAGGCCCCAATTACTATTGTTTGTACACCTAAAAGGATGGAGGAGGAGTATGGAACAGGCAGCACCCTCAAAGCTTCAGAAGTATGAGATGAACTCCAAAAACTTGGAAAGGTGGATCTCACACGTACCGACACAGACTATTCCGCAATTTAATTGATCCCCAAAGGTTTTTATTGAATAGCGGAATAGGAAATATGATCAAAAAAAGTGTATGTATCTCACACGTACAGAAGCACACTAGGCCCCAATTACTATTGTTTGTACACCTAAAAGGATGGAGGAGGAGGAGGAGGAGTATGGAACAGGCAGCACCCTCAAAGCTTCAGAAGTATGAGATGAACCCCAAAAACTTGGAAAGGTGGATCTCACACGTCCCGACACAGACTATTCCGCAATTTAATTGATCCCCAAAGGTTTTTATTGAATAGCGGACTAGGAAATATGATCAAAAAAAGTGTATGTATCTCACACGTACAGAAGCACACTAGGCCCCAATTACTATTGTTTGTACACCTAAAAGGATGGATGAGGAGGAGGAGGAGTATGGAACAGGCAGCACCCTCAAAGCTTCAGAAGTATGAGATGAACCCCAAAAACTTGGAAAGGTGGATCTCACACGTACCGACACAGACTATTCCGCAATTTAATTGATCCCCAAAGGTTTTTATTGAATAGCGGAATAGGAAATATGATCAAAAAAAGTGTATGTATCTCACACGTACAGAAGCACACTAGGCCCCAATTACTATTGTTTGTACACCTAAAAGGATGGAGGAGGAGGAGGAGGAGTATGGAACAGGCAGCACCCTCAAAGCTTCAGAAGTATGAGATGAACCCCAAAAACTTGGAAAGGTGGATCTCACACGTACCGACACAGACTATTCCGAAATTTAATTGATCCCCAAAGGTTTTTATTGAATAGCGGAATAGGAAATATGATCAAAAAAAGTGTATGTATCTCACACGTACAGAAGCACACTAGGCCCCAATTACTATTGTTTGTACACCTAAAAGGATGGATGAGGAGGAGGAGGAGTATGGAACAGGCAGCACCCTCAAAGCTTCAGAAGTATGAGATGAGCCCCAAAAACTTGGAAAGGTGGATCTCACACGTACCGACACAGACTATTCCGCAATTTAATTGATCCCCAAAGGTTTTTATTGAATAGCGGACTAGGAAATATGATCAAAAAAAGTGTATGTATCTCACACGTACAGAAGCACACTAGGCCCCAATTACTATTGTTTGTACACCTAAAAGGATGGATGAGAAGGAGGAGGAGTATGGAACAGGCAGCACCCTCAAAGCTTCAGAAGTATGAGATGAACCCCAAAAACTTGGAAAGGTGGATCTCACACGTACCGACACAGACTATTCCGCAATTTAATTGATCCCCAAAGGTTTTTATTGAATAGCGGAATAGGAAATATGATCAAAAAAAGTGTATGTATCTCACACGTACAGAAGCACACTAGGCCCCAATTACTATTGTTTGTACACCTAAAAGGATGGAGGAGGAGGAGGAGTATGGAACAGGCAGCACCCTCAAAGCTTCAGAAGTATGAGATGAACCCCAAAAACTTGGAAAGGTGGATCTCACACGTACCGACACAGACTATCCCGCAATTTAATTGATTCCCAAAGGTTTTTATTGAATAGCGGAATAGGAAATATGATCAAAAAAAAGTGTATGTTTTTCACACGTACAGAAGCACACTAGGCCCCAATTACTATTGTTTGTACCCCTAAAAGGATGGATGAGGAGGAGGATGAAACAGGCAGCACCCTCAAATCTTCAGAAGTATGAGATTGTGTTCACTGTACCCCACAAAGATTGTGTTCACTGCACCCCAAAAGGATTGTCTTCACTGCACCCCACAAAGATTGTGTTCACTGTATTCCACAAAAATTGTGTTCACTGTACCCCCCAAAGATTTTGTTCACTGCACCCCACAAAGATTGTGTTCACTGTACCCCACAAAGATTGTCTTCACTGCACCCCACAAGGATTGTCTTCACTGCACCCCACAAAGATTGTGTTCACTGTACCCCACAAAGATTGTGTTCACTGCACCCCAAAAGGATTGTCTTCACTGCACCCCACAAAGATTGTGTTCACTGTACCCCACAAAGATTGTGCTCACTGTACCCCCCAAAGATTTTGTTCACTGCACCCCACAAGGATTGTCTTCACTGCACCCCACAAGGATTGTCTTCACTGCACCCCACAAAGATTGTGTTCACTGTACCCCACAAAGATTGTGTTCACTGCACCCCAAAAGGATTGTCTTCACTGCACCCCACAAAGATTGTGTTCACTGTACCCCACAAGGATTGTCTTCACTGCACCCCACAAGGATTGTCTTCACTGCACCCCACAAAGATTGTGTTCACTGTACCCCACAAAGATTGTGTTCACTGCACCACAAAAGGATTGTCTTCACTGCACCCCACAAAGATTGTGTTCACTGTACCCCACAAAGATTGTGTTCACTGTACCCCACAAAGATTTTGTTCACTGCACCCCACAAAGATTGTGTTCACTGTACCCCACAAAGATTGTGTTCACTGCACCCCAAAAGGATTGTCTTCACTGCACCCCACAAAGATTGTGTTCACTGTACCCCACAAAGATTTTGTTCACTGCACCCCACAAAGATTGTGTTCACTGTACCCCACAAAGATTGTGTTCACTGTACCCCACAAAGATTTTGATCACTGCACCCCACAAGGATTGTCTTCACTGCACCCCACAAGGATTGTCTTCACTGCACCCCACAAAGATTGTGTTCACTGTACCCCACAAAGATTGTGTTCACTGCACCCCAAAAGGATTGTCTTCACTGCACCCCACAAAGATTGTGTTCACTGTAATCCACAAAGATTGTGTTCACTGTACCCCACAAAGATTTTGTTCACTGCACCCCACAAGGATTGTCTTCACTGCACCCCACAAGGATTGTCTTCACTGCACCCCACAAAGATTGTGTTCACTGTACCCCACAAAGATTGTGTTCACTGCACCCCAAAAGGATTTTCTTCACTGCACCCCACAAAGATTGTGTTCACTGTACCCCACAAAGATTGTGTTCACGGTACCCCACAAAGATTGTGTTCACTGTACCCCCCAAAGATTTTGTTCACTGCACCCCACAAGGATTGTCTTCACTGCACCCCACAAAGTTTGTGTTCACTGTACCCCACAATGATTTTGTTCACTGTACCCCACAAAGATTGTGTTCACTGTACCCCACAAAGATTTTGTTCACTGCACCCCACAAAGATTGTGTTCACTGCACCCCAAAAGGATTGTCTTCACTGCACCCCACAAAGATTGTGTTCACTGTACCCCACAAAGATTGTGTTCACTGTACCCCCCAAAGATTTTGTTCACTGCACCCCACAAGGATTGTCTTCACTGCACCCACAAGGATTGTCTTCACTGCACCCCACAAAGTTTGTGTTCACTGTACCCCACAAAGATTTTGTTCACTGTACCCCACAAAGATTGTGTTCACTGTACCCCACAAAGATTGTGTTCACTGCACCCCAAAAGGATTGTCTTCACTGCACCCCACAAAGATTGTGTTCACTGTACCCCACAAGGATTGTCTTCACTGCACCCCACAAGGATTGTCTTCACTGCACCCCACAAAGATTGTGTTCACTGTACCCCACAAAGATTGTGTTCACTGTACCCCACAAAGATTGTGTTCACTGTACCCCCCAAAGATTTTGTTCACTGCACCCCACAAGGATTGTCTTCACTGCACCCACAAGGATTGTCTTCACTGCACCCCACAAAGATTGTGTTCACTGTACCCCACAAAGATTGTGTTCACTGTACCCCACAAAGATTTTGTTCACTGCACCCCACAAAGATTGTGTTCACTGCACCCCAAAAGGATTGTCTTCACTGCACCCCACAAAGATTGTGTTCACTGTACCCCACAAGGATTGTCTTCACTGCACCCCACAAGGATTGTCTTCACTGCACCCCACAAAGATTGTGTTCACTGTACCCCACAAAGATTGTGTTCACTGTACCCCCCAAAGATTTTGTTCACTGCACCCCACAAGGATTGTCTTCACTGCACCCCACAAGGATTGTCTTCACTGCACCCCACAAAGATTGTGTTCACTGTACCCCACAAAGATTGTGTTCACTGTACCCCCCAAAGATTTTGTTCACTGCACCCCACAAGGATTGTCTTCACTGCACCCCACAAGGATTGTCTTCACTGCACCCCACAAAGATTGTGTTCACTGTACCCCACAAAGATTTTGTTCACTGCACCCCACAAAGATTGTGTTCACTGCACCCCAAAAGGATTGTCTTCACTGCACCCCACAAAGATTGTGTTCACTGTACCCCACAAGGATTGTCTTCACTGCACCCCACAAGGATTGTCTTCACTGCACCCCACAAAGATTGTGTTCACTGTACCCCACAAAGATTGTGTTCACTGCACCCCAAAAGGATTGTCTTCACTGCACCCCACAAAGATTGTGTTCACTGTACCCCACAAAGATTGTGTTCACTGTACCCCCCAAAGATTTTGTTCACTGCACCCCACAAGGATTGTCTTCACTGCACCCCACAAGGATTGTCTTCACTGTACACCACAAAGATTGTGTTCACTGTACCCCACAAAGATTGTGTTCACTGTACCCCACAAAGATTTTGTTCACTGCACCCCACAAAGATTGTGTTCACTGCGCCCCAAAAGGATTGTCTTCACTGCACCCCACAAAGATTGTGTTCACTGTACCCCACAAGGATTGTGTTCACTGCACCCCAAAAGGATTGTCTTCACTGCACCCCACAAAGATTATGTTCACTGTACCCCACAAAGATTTCTGTTCACTGTACCCCCCAAAGATTTTGTTCACTGCACCCCACAAGGATTGTCTTCACTGCACCCCACAAAGATTGTGTTCACTGTACCCCACAAAGATTGTGTTCACTGTACCCCCCAAAGATTTTGTTCACTGCACCCCACAAGGATTGTCTTCACTGCACCCCACAAAGATTGTGTTAACTGTACCCCACAAAGATTTTGTTCACTGTACCCCACAAAGATTGTGTTCACTGTACCCCACAAAGATTTTGTTCACTGCACCCCACAAAGATTGTGTTCACGACACCCCAAAAGGATTGTCTTCACTGCACCCCACAAAGATTGTGTTCACTGTACCTCACAAGGATTGTCTTCACTGCACCCCACAAGGATTGTCTTCACTGCACCCCACAAAGATTGTGTTCACTGTACCCCACAAAGATTTTGTTCACTGCACCCCAAAAGGATTGTGTTCACTGCACCCCAAAAAGATTGTGTTCACTGCAGCCCACACACAGAAAAATGGATGTGGATCACTGACACCTGCCTAGCTCCTATCCCACACCACACAGCAATATCGATTGTAGTTTGTAGAACACACTGACCCTATAATTCAGCAAACTCTATCCCTAAAATGCCTACAACTCGCCCTGCCTAAACACTCCGACCTGACCCTAAATTCTATCCGGACACCAATTCGTTTTCCCTGCCTGTCTTTCCCTAATCAGCAGCCAGCACGTATGTGTGCTCTGTCCCTGAGCTAAGCAGCAGAATGACGCCGCTGCGGCTGCCTTGAACTTATAAAGACTTGGTCACATGCTTCAGACAGCCAATCACAGCTACTCAAACATTTGCAGGCATGGCTGGGATAGCTTAAGGCACACCAGTTAAACGATTGTTGATTGGCTGTTGAAAGCCCGCCATGAAAAGAGCGCCAAAACATGCAAAACCCGGAAATAAAACGACCGAACACGGATTTTTTACCCGAACATACAGTAAAGTGTCCGTGTCCGTAACAAAAATCCAATTATTCGGTACGAACACGAATAATACAGTTCGTGTTCGCTCAACACTAATTGTGACTAAAAAAGGCATTTTAGACACTTGGAGATCAAAATAGTGTAATTTTGGCCGAAAAAATGTTTTCAGGCCATTGGAGCCCAAATTGACGGTTTTAGACAAATCTTGTCTAAAACCGGCTTTTTAAGGCTCTAAAAGACAAAAATACAGTCATTTTGACAAAAAATTTTTATCAGACCTTTGGTGACCGAATGCAGTTATTTTGACTAAAAAAGGCTTTTTAGACACTTGGAGACCAAAATAGAGTCATTTTGACCAAAGAAATATTTTCAGGCCATTGGAGCCCAAATGGCCGGTTTTAGACAAATTGTGTCTAAAACCGGATTTTTAAGGCTCTAAAAGACAAAAATACCATCATTTTGACTAAATTTTTTTCAGACTTTGCCGTTATTGTGACTAAAAAAGGCTTTTTAGACACTTGGTGACCAAAATAGATTCATTTGACCAAAAAAAATTTCAGGCCATTGGAGCCCAAATAAAGTTTTCTTGTCTAAAACCGGCTTTTTAAGGCTCTAAAAGACAAAAATTTTTTTATCAGACCTTTGGTGACCAAATGCAGTTATTTTGACTAAAAAAGGCTTTCTAGACAATTGGAGACCAAAATAGAGTCATTTTGACCAAAAACAATTTTCCGGGCCATTGGAGCCCAAAGGCAGTTATCTTGTCTAAAACCGGCTTTTTAACCACTTCCCGCCCGCCCTATAACAGAATGACGGCGGGAATGTGGTTGTATTACCCTGACCAGACGTCATATGACGGTGGCAGGATAATACAGCTCTGCGCGCCCCCTGGGGATGCGTAGAGCGTCGATCGGTGATGCGAGGTGTCAGCCTGACACCCTGCATCTCCGATCTCGGTAAAGAGACTACTGACGTAGCTCTTTACCATGTGATCAGCAATGTCCAATCACGGCTGGTCACATAGTAAACAGGAACAGCCATTGATCGGCTTTCCTTAGTTCGTGCCTGACAGGCACGAGTAAAAGAGCGCCGATCGGTGGCTCCCCTGATGGGGGGGGGTCGGCACTGGTAATCAGATCATTGATTACCAGTGCAGACCCTCGGGGGGGATGCCACTAGAACCACCAGGGATGCCCACTATGACCCCAGGGATGCCCACCTATGACTCCAGGGATGCCCACTATGGCCACCAGGGATGGCAATCAGGGCTCAGGGAGCCCCCCATTGCCCTCCCCATCAGTGCTGCCCACCAGTGCCCTCCCTATCAGTGCTGCCCACAAGTGTCCATCATTGCCATCTTTCAGTGTTGCCCACCAGTGCCCATTATTGCCCACCAGTGCTGCCTATCAGTGCCCATTAGTGCCCATCAGTGCCGCCCGTCAGTGCTGATCAATGCCGCCCATCAGTGCCCATCAGTGCCCACCAGTGCCGCCTATCAGTGCCCATTAGTGCCCATCAGTGCCACCTATCAGTGCCCATCAATGCCGCCTATCAGTGCCTAGCAGTGCCGCCTATCAGTGCCCACCAATGCTGCATATCTGTGCTACCTATCAGTGCCACATATAAGTGCCTATCAGTACCGCATATCAGTGCCGCCTATCAGTGCCACCCCATCAGTGCGTCCTCATCAGTGCCTGTCAGTGCAGTCTCATCAGTGCTCATCAGTGCAGGAAAAAACTTATTTATTTACAAAATTGTATAACTTAAACAAAAAAAACTTATTTTTTTCAAACTTTTCGGTCTTTTTTTATTTGTTTAGCAAAAAGGAAAAAACCCAGAGGTGATCAAATACCACCAAAAGAAAGCTCTATTTGTGGGGCTAAAATGACATAAATTTGGTGTAGGTACAGTGTTGCATGACCGCGCAATTGTCATTCAAAATGCAACAGCACTAAAAGGGGAAAATTGGCCTGGGCAGGAAGGGAGGAAAGTGCCCTGTATTAAAGTGGTTAAGGCTCTAAAAGACAAAAATACAGTAATTTTGACAAAAAAATTTTCAGACCTTTGGTGACCAAATGCAGTTATTCTGACTAAAAAAGGCTTTTTAGACACTTAGAGACCAAAATAGAGTCATTTTAACCAAAAAAATCTTTTTCAGGCCATTGGAGCCCAAATGGCCGATTTTAGACAAATCCCAACTTTTTAAGGCTCTAAAAGACAAAAATACAGTCATTTTGATTTTAGACTAAACCCAACTTTTTAAGGCTCTAAAAGACAAAAATACAGTCATTTTGACTAAAATTTTGTTTCAGACCTTTGGTGACCAAATGCAGTTATTTTGAGTAAAAAAGGCTTTTAAGACACTTGGAGATCAAAATAGAGTCATTTTGACCAAAAACATTTTCAGGCCATTGGAGAGCAAAATGCAGCTATCTTGACTAAAACCGGCTTTTTAAGACTCTAAAGTACAAAAATACAGTAATTTTGAATAAAAAATGTTTTCATTCACAGGATACAGGAGTAAGTGTCGGCCGTAAAAGGCCCCAAAAATTAGCCTACATGGGTTTACCTGACAGCTAAGAACGTAGTATTTGGTGGCTGAAGGTATATTAGGCATTCACAGGGTACAGAAGTAAGTGTCGGCCTGTATAACACCAAAAATTAGCCCACATGGGTTTAATTGACAACTAAGAACGTAGTATTCTTTGGCTGAAGGTACATTAGGCATTCACTGGATACAGAAGTAAGTGTCGGCCATAAAAGGCCCCAAAAAATAGCCGACATGGGTTTACCTGACAGCTAAGAACGTAGTATTTTGTGGCTGAAGGTACATTAGGCATATACAGGATAAAGAAGTGTCGGCCATAAAAGGCCCCAAAAATTAGCCCAAATGGGTTTACCTGATAGCTAAGAACGTAGTATTCTGTGGCTGAAGGTACATTAGGCATTCACAGGATAAAGAAGTAAGTGTCGGCCATAAAAGGCCCCAAAAATTAGCCCACATCAGTTTACCTGACAACTAAGAATGTAGTATTTGGTGGCTGGAGGTACATTAGGCATTCACACAGTATACAGAAGTAAGTGTCGGACTGTATAGGCCCCAAAAATTAGCTCACATGGGTTTAACTGACAGCAAAGAACATAGTGTATTTGTTAGGAACCTGTCAGGAAGGCTCTGGCAGTGGATGAGTTAAGACTCACAGGCTATTCCGGCTCCACCCCTCTCATCTAGAAAGAGCTCTATTTAAGCTGGATCAGCACACAGGTTCAGTGCTGTCTTGTCTTCAGCTCCTGCCGTTGTTCCTGAACCTGTGACCTGTTTGCTGCTGATTTCCTGTTGACCTTTTGGCTTGTTCCTGACTCCGCTCGTCTGCTGCCCGTCCTGACCCCGGCTTGTTTGACCATTCTCTCGGATCTCCCTTGTCTGTTTACCCGCCTTCGGACCTTGATCGGTTCACCCCTGGTGGGGCGACCCTGAGGACCGCGACCTGGTATCCACACGCAGCGAACTCCATCCTCACCACTAGAGGCTCTGGCGAAAACCGGTGGATACTTAGACTCCGCACCTCAGGCTAGCCTGTGTCACTTACCTTGGGGGGTTCCGTCCAAGCTCCGCCCTCTAGCGGACATCGGGGCCTATCTCTGTCGCCAGGTTACCACCAGCACCCTAACAGTACAAGACAGCCATGTCGGAACCTGCAAGAGAGGCTTCACCGTTAGAGGAGATCGGCCAACACCTAGCAGCCCTGTCTCAAGCCGTGAGGACGCTTCAGGATGGCTATACACAGTTAGAGGGACGATTACGCTCTGTAACCCTCACGGCAGATTCCACTGCGCCATCTGCTCCCTCCTCCGCTGCCGCAACCGCAGCACCGGCCTCCAGCCCCACAGTAGTGATGCTGCCACCGGAACCTCGGGTCCCTACCCCTGAAAAATATTCCGAAGATCGGGGTAAATTCCGAGCGTTTCGCAATGCCTGCCAGCTCTACTTCTCCTTGCAACCCCGGACCTTCTCCCTGGAGGCCACCAAGGTGGGGTTTGTTATTTCATTGCTACTATGCGGACCCCAGTCCTGGGCCCATCGGCTCCTTGAAGAGGGTAGCCCCCATTTGAACTCTCTATTGTCATTTTTTGAGGCTATGGCCCAACTCTATGACGATCCACAGCGATCTTCCACCGCAGAAGCTGCGCTACACGTTCTCCAGCAGGGGCGCAGACCCGTAGAAGACTATGTCACGGACTTCCGTCGCCTGAGTTCCGACACTTCCTGGAACGAGGCTGCACTCCGGTACCAGTTCCGTCTAGGCTTGTCCGAAGCACTGAAGGACGAATTGGCCCGGGTGGGCATCCCCGACGCACTAGAAAATTTGATCTCCCAGGCCATTCAAATCGACCGTCGGCTCCGAGAACGCCGGGCGGAACGATCAACGCAGCAGTTTCGGCCAGCCTGGATGTTGCCACGAGTAGCACCTCCTGTACACTTCCCTTCTGCTGGGGCAGTCTCTCCCAGCCCTGCTCCCGCCGGAGCCATGCCTGATGCCCCTGAACCCACGCAACTTGGGGTCATGCGGCCTGTCTTGTCTCCGGAGGAGAGACGTCGCCGCCAGCTGGGTAATCTTTGCCTGTATTGCGGAGAAGCTGGCCATTATGTGCGCTCTTGCGCAGCAAAACACCATAAGTCTTTGCCAGTCTCGCCCTCCAGTTGTGTGGCATCAGTTACCTCCACCTCCCACTTAGGTTTTCCTGTGTCTTTGCAACTCCCAGAAGGACCCGTCCAGGTTACAGCAATCATTGACTCGGGAGCCTGCAGTTGTTTCATTGACCGTTCCTTTGCGGGGCAGCAAGGCATACCTCTCCAGACCAAGACCCAGGACCTCACTATCTTCCTGGCCGATGGCTCCCACATCAAGTCTGGACCCGTGACCCAAGAAACCCTTCCTCTTCCAATGGTCTCTCCATCTGGCCATAAGGAATTGATACGTTTGGATGTCATCGCATCTCCCTTATTTCCCATTATCCTGGGATTGCCATGGTTGCAGGCACACAACCCGCAAATCAACTGGATCACAGGAGCCGTCCAGTTCCCGTCTCCTTACTGCAGGAACTCCTGTCTACCCGCTCCATCCAAGTCCCCCCAAACTCTGTTCTGTCTCGAATCTGAGCCTGATTTATGTTCTGTTGTACCCAAGGCATATCACGACTTCCTGGATGTTTTCAGTAAGCGGGGAGCTGAGACCTTACCTCCTCACCGTTCATATGATTGCCCCATCGACTTGCTCCCGGGAGCCGAGATCCCATTTGGCCGAATTTACCCACTATCTGAACGTGAGCTGGACGTTTTAAAGGACTATGTGGACGAAAGTCTGAAGAAGGGGTTTATCCGTCCTTCCACCTCTCCGGCAGGGGCAGGTATCTTTTTTGTAGAAAAGAAGGATCACTCCCTTCGACCTTGTATCGATTACCGAGACTTGAATAAAGTTACCATTAAGAACCGCTACCCTCTCCCTCTGGTTCCCGAGCTCTTTCAGCGGCTCAGATCTGCTGTCCTGTTCACTAAGTTGGATCTCCGCGGGGCCTACAACTTAGTCCGTATTAGAGAAGGCGATGAGTGGAAGACAGCTTTTCGTACCAGGTTCGGGCATTTCGAATATCTTGTGATGCCTTTTGGCCTCTGCAACGGCCCAGCTACGTTCCAACACTTTGTGAACGATATTTTCCGGGATTGGCTGGATATCTTTGTCATAGTTTACCTAGATGACATCCTAATCTTCTCTACATCCCTGGAGCAACATCGCAAGCATGTTCGAAATGTCCTCGGCCGCCTCCGTCAGCATGGTCTCTATGTTAAGGCCGAGAAGTGTGAATTCGAGCGGAGCAGCATCCCGTTTCTGGGGTTAATAATTTCTACAGAGGGTATAGAGATGGATCCCCAGAAAGTCTCTGCCATCCTGGATTGGCCACCTCCATCTGACAAAAAGGGAGTGCAGCGATTCGTTGGCTTCGCCAACTTCTATAGAAAGTTCATTAAGGGTTTCTCTCATATCATCACTCCCATTACTCAGCTCACCAAGAAGAGTGTTCACTTTCAATGGACCCCCGAAGCCCAGTCCGCCTTCTTGGTCCTTAAGAAGCTCTTCACGTCAGCCCCTGTGTTGAGTCACCCGGATCCCACCTTACCCTACCTCCTCGAGGTTGACGCTTCTGAAGTTGCTGTCGGGGCAGTCCTCTCCCAAAGACAGGGAACCAAGGACTTGATACACCCAATAGCCTTCTTTTCCCGGAAACTCTCCTCTGCAGAGAGGAATTATGATGTTGGGGACCGGGAACTTCTGGCGATCAAAGCCGCACTTGAAGAGTGGCGGTATTTGCTTGAGGGGGCTGTACACCCTATTCTTATTTTTACGGATCACAAAAACCTTGAGTATCTGAGATCTGCAAAACGTTTGAGACCCCGTCAGGCACGGTGGGCACTTTTTTTTTCAAGGTTTTCATTTCATATCACCTATCGGCCTGGGTCTAAAAATGTTAAACCGGATGCCCTGTCCCGGATGTTTGATAGCCCGAAGGAAAATTCAGTACCTGACACCATCCTATCCGAAAAGAACTTCCTACTTTTATTCACAAATCTGAAGACCCGTCTTGAGCAAGCCTCTGCCCACATTCCTGGTCCACCTGGAATACCCCTGGTGCACAAAAATGGCTTGTTATGGGTTAAAGACAAGATCTTCGTCCCGGAAGAGGTCAGAACAGCAATTCTGGCTGCCTGTCATGATCACCCTCTGGCCGGTCATTTTGGCGTCCATAGGACCCTTGACCTCCTGCAGCGTTCTTTTTGGTGGCCTGACATGGAAGAGAGCTGCAGGAGTTATGTACTCTCCTGTACCACCTGTTCCCGGTGTAAAACCGCCAGAAGTAAGGCATGGGGCCTTCTCAGACCTCTTCCCATCCCTGATCGGCCCTGGCAAACAATTGCCATGGATTTTATCGTGGAACTTCCACCTTCTGCAGGGTGCTCTGCCATTTTTGTGGTGGTAGATCGACTCTCTAAAATGGCCCATTTTTTGCCCCTCAAGGGTACTCCCACTGCAAGGGAAACTGCAGAGATCTTCATTAGGGAGATCATAAGACTCCATGGGATTCCCAGGAACATCATCTCTGACAGAGGGGTACAATTTACGTCCCGCTTCTGGAAGGCTTTATGTAAACTGTTAAAGATCGAGCTGTCTATGTCCTCAGCCTACCACCCACAGACCAACGGACAAACTGAGAGGACAAACCAAACCCTGGAGCAGTACCTGCGGTGCTTTACCACCTTTGTCCAGGACGACTGGGTAGCCCTGTTACCATTTGCAGAATTCTCCTACAACAATTCCAAGCACTCTGTTACTGGCCAATCTCCCTTCTTCGCTAATTATGGATTTCATCCCTCCTTCTTACCAGATATTCCATGTGAATCCGGAGTTCCTGCAGTCCAAGACACTGTCAACTTCTTTTCCCGGAATAATAACCTTCTGCGGGAGACCTTAGCCAAGGCCCAAACTGCGTCCAAAAGGATCTTTGACAAGAGAAAGAAGGGAGAGTTGATTCTTCAACCTGACGATCGGGTCTGGCTTTCCACGGCTAATCTCCGCCTAGCCTGTCCGTCCAAGAAACTGGCTCCCAGATTTATTGGTCCATTTCCAGTTAAAAGGAAACTCAATGATGTGTCCTATGAACTATCCCTACCCGATACCCTTCGGATCCATCCCATATTTCATGTTTCCTTACTGAAGCCCGTGATCCCCGATAACTTCCCTGGTAGAAGTTCAGGTACCCCAGAACCTGTGTTCGCGGATGGAGATGTGGAGTATGAGGTTGAGGCTGTGGTGGACTGTCGAAAAAGAGGCAACCAGCTACAGTTTCTCATCAAATGGAAGGGTTATGGTCCGGAAGAGAACTCCTGGGAGCCTGAACGGAACGTCCATGCTGCGGACCTAATCCAAGCATTTTTTCGTGCTCATCCACAAAAAAGGAGCTTGTTGGGCACCCGGAGGTTGCCCTTAAGGGGGGGGCAATGTTAGGAACCTGTCAGGAAGGCTCTGGCAGTGGATGAGTTAAGACTCACAGGCTATTCCGGCTCCACCCCTCTCATCTAGAAAGAGCTCTATTTAAGCTGGATCAGCACACAGGTTCAGTGCTGTCTTGTCTTCAGCTCCTGCCGTTGTTCCTGAACCTGTGACCTGTTTGCTGCTGATTTCCTGTTGACCTTTTGGCTTGTTCCTGACTCCGCTCGTCTGCTGCCCGTCCTGACCCCGGCTTGTTTGACCATTCTCTCGGATCTCCCTTGTCTGTTTACCCGCCTTCGGACCTTGATCGGTTCACCCCTGGTGGGGCGACCCTGAGGACCGCGACCTGGTATCCACACGCAGCGAACTCCATCCTCACCACTAGAGGCTCTGGCGAAAACCGGTGGATACTTAGACTCCGCACCTCAGGCTAGCCTGTGTCACTTACCTTGGGGGGTTCCGTCCAAGCTCCGCCCTCTAGCGGACATCGGGGCCTATCTCTGTCGCCAGGTTACCACCAGCACCCTAACAGTATTTGATGGCTGGTGGTACATTAGGCATTCACAGTAGACAGAAGTAAGTGTCGGCCTGTATAGGCCCCAAACATTAGTCACATGGGTTTAACTGACAGCACAGAACGTAGTATTTGATGGCTGGAGGTACATTAGGCTTTCACAGGATACAGAAGTAAGTGTCGGCCTGTATAGGCCCCAAAACTTAGCTTACATAGGTTTAACTGACAGCAAATAACATAGTGTATTTGATGGCTGAAGGTACATTAGGCATTCACAGTATACAGAAGTAAGTGTCGGCCTGTATAGGCCCAAAAAAATAGCTCACATGGGTTTAACTGACAGCAAAGAACGTAGTATTTGATGGCTAGAGTTAAATTAGGCATTCACATAGGAGAAACAAAAAGAAAGCCAATGAATAACCTGAGGTGCCATCTTGCCATGGCCAAGTTCAAAGGGGTCGACGGTTGCAGTGGTGATTGCCTACGGCCACATCACCCTGAACACACCCGATCTTCTCTAATCTCGGAAGCTAAGCAGGGCCAGGCCTGGTTAGAACCTGGATGGGAGACCGCCTGGGAATACCAGGTGCTGTAGGCTTTTGGCTTTTCCTTTATTCATTGGCTTTCTTTTTGTTTCTCCTGAGGTGCCATCTTGCCATGGCCAAGTTCAAAGGAGTCGAGGGTGGCAGTGGCAATCGAAAAAATTACTTTTAGTCAAAATGATTGCATTTTTGTCTTTTAGAGTCTTAAAAAGCCGGTTTTAGACAAGATTACTGCATTTTGTGTCCAATGGTCTGAAAATTCTTTTGGGTCAAAGTGACTGTATTTTGGTCTCCAAGTGTCTAAAAAGCCTATTTTAGTCAAAATAATTGCATTTGGTCACCAAAGGTCTGAAAATGTTTTTTTTTGTCAAAATGACTGCATTTTTGTCTTTTAGAGCCTTAAAAAGCCGGGTTTAGACAAGATAATTGCATTTGGGGGGGGAGGTGACTGAGTGTAACAAGGACAGATCGCATGTTCAGCTATGCTGAACACTGCGATCTGTCACTCCTTGTCACTTAGGAGATCCGCCCACTCTGTTTACACAAGCGGGCGGATCTCCAAACTAGATTCTCCGACGATCGGGGAAGAGCAGCGGCGATCTCCACCGCTCCTCCCCTGGCCCGACTCCCGCTGTGACTGAAAACAGCGGGAGCGAGCCTCCGGCGGCGCGCGCGTGCCACCCACAAGGGGCGGAGTCCAGCGACGTACGTCGCTGGACAATAGCCACATTGCTGCTGTAGCAGCAATGTGAGCAGTGTTAAAGTGGTTAAAAGCCGGTTTTAGACAAGATTTTAGACAATTGGGCTCCAATGGCCTGAAAAATCTTTTTGGTCAAAATTACTCTATTTTGGTCTCCAAGTGTCTAAAAGCCTTTTTTAGTATAAATAACTGCATTTGGTCACCGAAGGTCTGAAAAAAAATTAGTCAAAATGAATGTATTTTTGTCTTTTAGAGCCCTAAAAAGCCGGTTTTAGACAAGATTTGTCTAAAACCGGCCATTTGGGCTCCAATGGCCTGAAAAAATTTCTTTGGTCAAAATGACTCTATTTTGTTCTCCAAGTGTCTAAAAAGCCTCTTTTAGTCAAAATAACTGCATTTGGTCACCAAAGGTCTGAAAAAAAATTTAGTCAAAATGACTGTATTTTTGTCTTTTAGAGCCTTAAAAAGCCGGTTTTAGACAAGATTTGTCTAAAACCAGCCATATGGGCTCCAATGGCCTAAATAAATTTTGGTCAAAATGACTCTATTTTGGTCTCCAGGTGTCTAAAAAGCCTTTTTTAGTCAAAATACCTGCATTTGGTCACCAAAGGTCTGACAAACTTTTTTTTAGTCAAAATGACTGTATTTTTGTCTTTTAGAGTCTTAAAAAGGCGGTTTTAGACAAGATAACTGCACTTGGTCTCCAATGGTCTGAATTTTTTTTGTCAAAATGAATGTATTTAGTATTCTGTGGCTGAAGGTTCATTAGGCATTCACAGGATATAGAAGTAAGTGTCGGCCATAAAAGTCCCCAAAAATTAGCCTGACAGCTAAGAACGTAGTATTTGGTGGCTGAAGGTACATTAGGCATTCACAGAGTACAGAAGTAAGGGTCGGCCTATATAGGCCCCAAAAATTTGCCCACATGGGTTTAACTGACAGCTAAGAACGTAGTATTCTGTGGCTGAAGGTAAGTGTCAGGTAAACCCATGTGGGCTAATTTCTGGGGCCTTTTATGGCCGACACTTACTTCTGTATCCTGTGAATGCCTAATTTACCTTTAGCCACAGAATACTACGTTCTTAGCAGTCACGTAAACCCATGTGAGCTAATTTTTGGGGCTTATAGAGGCCGACACTTACTTGTGTATACTGTGTGAATGCCTAATGTACCTCCAGCCATCAAATACTACGTTCTTTGCTGTCAGTTAAACCCATGTGAGATAATTTTTGGGGCCTAAACGGCTCCTCAGGAGAAACAAAAAGAAAGCCAACGAATAAAGGAAAAGCCAAAAGCCTACAGCACCTGGTATTCCCAGGCGGTCTCCCATCCAGGAAATAACCAGGCCTGACCCTGCTTAGCTTCCGAGATCAGACGAGATCGGGCGCGTTCAGGGAAGAACATAGTGTATTTGATGGCTGGAGGTACATTAGGCATTCACACAGTATACAGAAGTAAGTGTCGGCCTGTATAGGCCCCAAAAAATAGCTCACATGGGTTTAACTGACAGCAAAGAACGTAGTATTTGATGGCTAGAGGTACATTAGGCATTCACACAGTATACAGAAGTAAGTGTCGGCATGTATAGGCCCCAAAAATTAGCTCACATGGGTTTACCTGACAGTTAAGAATGTAGTATTTTGTGGCTGAAGTACATTAGGCATTCACAGGATACAGAAGTAAGTGTTGGCCTGTATAGTCCCCAAAAATTAGCCCACATGGGTTTTACTGACAGCTAAGAACGTAGAATTCTGTGGCTGAAGGTACATTAGGCATTCACACAGTATACAGAAGTAAGTGTTGGACTGTTTAGGCCCCAAAAATTAGCTCACATGGGTTTAACTGACAGCAAAGAATGTAGTATTGGATGGCTAGAGGTACATCAGGCATTCACACAGTATACAGAAGTAAGTGTCGGCCTGTATAGGCCCCGAAAATTAGCTCACATGGATTTACCTGACTGCTAAGAACATAGTATTCTGTGGCTAAAGGTACATTAGGCATTCACAGGATACAGAAGTAAGTGTCGGCCATAAAAGGCCCCAGAAATTAGCCCACATGGTTTTACCTGACACTTACCTTCAGTCACAGAATACTACGTTCTTAGCTGTCAGTTAAACCCATGTGGGCTAATTTTTGGTGCCTAAACAGGCCGACACTTACTTCTGTACCCTGTGAATGCCTAATGTACCTTCAGCCACCAAATACTACGTTCTTAGCTGTCAGGCTAATTTTTGGGGACTTTTATGGCCGACACTTACTTCTGTATCCTGTGAATGCCTAATGTACCTTCAGCCACAGAATACTAAATACATTCATTTTGACAAAAAAAATTCAGCCCATTGGAGACCAAGTGCAGTTATCTTGTCTAAAACCGGCTTTTTAAGGCTCTAAAAGACAAAAATACAGTCATTTTGACGATTTTTTCAGACCTTTGGTGACCAAATGCCTTTATTTTGACTAAAAAAGGCTTTTTAGACACTTGGAGACCAAAATAGAGTCATTTTGACCAAAACATTTTTTTCAGGCCATTGGGGCCCAAATGTCTAAAATCTTGTCTAAAACCGACTTTTTAAGACTCTAAAAGTAGAGTTGAGCGGACACCTGGATGTCCCTGTTCGGCGGGTTCGGCCGAACTTGAAAAAAAAGTCTGGGTCCGTGTCCCGGGCTTTTTCCGAACTTTCCCCGGACACCGAACCCCATTGAAGTCAATGGGGACCCGAACTTTCAGGCACTAAAATGGCTCTAAAACACCAATGGAAAGGGCTAGAGTGCTGCAAATGGCAGCAAAACGTAGTTAAGAGCATGGTAAGTGCTCTGCAAACAAATGTGGATAGGGAAATAACTTAAAACAACAACAAAAAAAACAGAAAAAAAAAAAAATCTTCATCTGTGAAGGACGAGGCCCATATGGAGTAGGAGGGAGGTTGAGGTGGTGGTGGATGTGGCGGTGTAGGTGGAAGCGGCGGTGGAGGAGGACGAGGTAGCCAACACTACTTTTTTTCAGTCATTTTAAATGAGGGTACACCCCAAAAGAGTGAGAAAGATCAAAAATATAACAATGGCTGGGTAAGGTCGGTATCCATCTCTATTCTGCACAAGGTACGGAAAAGTCCTGTGGGATCTATGCCTGGTTCATTTTAATGAACTTGAGCTTGTCCACATTGTCTCTGGACAGGCGGCTGCGCTTGTCTGTGATAACGCCCCCAGCCCTGCTAAATACACGTTCAGATAATACACTGGCTGCAGGGCACGCCAGCACCTCCAAGGCGTAAAGGGCAAGCTCAGGCCATGTGCCCAATTTGGAGACCCAGAAGTTGAAGAGGGCAGACCCGTCATTCACTACATGTAGGCGTGTGCACACATACTGCTCCACCATGTTGGTGAAATGCTGCCTCCTGCTAAGACGTTCCATATGAGCTGCTGGTGCTGCTGTTTGTTGTGGCGTGCTGACAAAGCTTTTCCACATTTTGGCCATGCTAACCCTGCCTTCTGAGGTGCTGGCGGTGCCCTGGTTGCGTTGGCGACCTCTTCCTCCTCCTCCTCTGCCTTGGCCTTGTGCTTCCACTGTGGCCCTGCTGTCAGGTGGGAATGCCAGCAGCATCGCGTCTACAAGCGTGCGCTTGTACTCGCGCATCTTGCGATCGCGCTCCAGTGAAAGAATTAAGGACGGTACGTTGTCCTTGTAACAGGGATCCAGCAGCGTGGCCACCCAGTAATTAGCACAAGCTAGAATGTGGGCAACTCGTCAGTCGTTGTGGAGACACTGCAGCATGTAATCGCTCATGTGTGCCAGGCTGCCCAGAGGCAACGAAAGGCTGTCCTCTGTGGGAGGTGTATCGTCTGTGTCCTCTGTATCCCCCCAGCCATGCACCAGTGATAGCCATGAGCTGGCCTGGGTGCCACCCTGCTGTGAACATGGTTCCATCTCCTCCTCCATCTCCTCCTCCTCATCCTCCAGAACTGTGCCCCTGCTGAACAATTGTGTCCCTGGCATTTGTGGGTGCAGGAACCCACCCTCTGAGCCACTAGCGAATGACTGCCCTGAAAGCCTTGGAATTGTTACCTCTTCATCCTCCTCCTCCTCCTCATACTGTGCCACATCCTTTTAGATCATTGCCCGAATCGTTTTTTGAAGGAGGCATAGAAGTGGGATAGTTAAGCTGACAACGGCATCATCGGCACTGGCCATGTTGGTGGAGTACTCAAAACAGCGCAACAAGGCACACAGGTCTCACATGGAGGCCCAGTTATTGGTGGTGAAGTGGGGCTGTATCGCAGAGAGACTCACGCATGCGTGCTGCAGCTGAAACTCCACTATGGCCTGCTGCTGCTCGCACAGTCTTTCCAGCATGTGCAAGGTGGAGTTCCACCTTGTGGGCACGTCACATATGAGGCGGTGAGCGGGAAGGTCGAAGTTACGCTGCAGCGCTGACAGGCGAACAGCAGCAGGGTGAGAACGCCGAAAGTGCACACAGACAGCACGCACTTTCTGCAGCAGCTCTGACATATCGGGGTAATTTTTAAGGAACCTCTGCACCACCAAATTCAGCACATGCGCCAGGCAAGGGATGTGCATCAAACCGGCTAGGCCCAGAGCTGCTATGAGATTTCGCCCATTATCGCACACCACCAGGCCAGGCTTGAGGCTCGCTGGCAGCAAACACTCATTTGTCTGCTGTTCCATGCTCCTCCACAACTCCTGCGCGGTGTGTGGTTTTTCCCCCAAACAGGAAAGTTTTAAAACTGCCTGCTGTTGTTTACCCCTGGCTGTGCTGAATTTGGTGGTGAAGGTGTTACGCTGACTGGATGAGGAGGCGGTAGAGGATGAGGAAGCGGAGTAGGAGGAGTTAGGAACAGGAGGCAAACTGAAGCACCCTGCAATCCTCGGTGGTGGAAGGACATGCGCCAAATTGCTATCTGCCTCAGGCCCATCCGCCACTGCATTAACCCATTGTGCCGTTAGGGAGATATAATGCCCCTGACCGTGCTTACTGGTCCACGTATCGGTAGTTAGGTGGACCTTGCCACAGATGGCGTTGCGCAGTGCACACCTGATTTTTTTCCCCCACTTGGTTGTGCAGGGAAGGGATGGCTTGCCTGGAAAAGTAGTGGCGGCTGGGCACGACGTACTGTGGGACAGCCACCGACATAAGGCTTTTAAAACTATGCGTCTCCACCAGACGGAATGACAGCATTTCAAAGGCCAAGAATTTTGAAATGCTGGCATTCAGGGCCAGGGATCGCAGGTGGGTAGGGGGTTACTTCCTCTTCCTCTGAAGTGTTTGGGAGATGGAAAGCTGAACGCTTCCACGGGACATTGTGGAGATGGTTGGTGACCCAGGTGGTGGTGTTGCTGACAGATCGTCTGTTTGCGGTGTGGCAGGTGCCGGTATCACTACAGAGGTGGATGGAGAGGCCGAGACTGCAGCAGAAGAGAAAGCAGGAGGAGCCAGAGACCTTTCTTGGTTTTGAAGGTGTCTACTCCACTGCAGCTCGTGCTTTGCACTTAGATGCCTGATCATGCAGGTTGTGCTCAGGTTGAGAAGGTTTATGCCTCGCTTCAGGCTCTGATTGCACAGGGTGCAAACCACTCGTGTCCTGTCATCAGCACATTTTCTGAAGAACTTCCACGCTAGAGAACTCCTTTGAGCTGGCTTTGGTGCGCTCGGTCCCTTGCTGCGTTGGGCAGTAGCAGGCGTAGTGTCTAGGGCATGGCTGCTCTGCTTCTGCACCCTGCTCCCTCTTCTGCTGTGCTCGTGGCTCTGTGTGACCACCGCCTCTTCCTCCAAACTACTCAGGTCACCTGCATGACCTTCATTCCATGTGGGGTCGAGGACCTCATCGTCCTACACATCATCTTCCACCCAGTCTTCACCCCTGCCCTCCTTGTCGGCCTCCACAATTCTGAGTGCCGCAGCAGTTGGCACCTGCGTTTCGTCATCATCGGAGACGTGCTGCGATGGTCCTTCCATGTACTCATCTTGAGAAATAAGTGTTTGGGCATCGCTGCACTCAATCTCTTCCACTTCTGGGGCAGGGCTAGGTGGATGGCCCTGGGAAACCCTGCTGACATTCATCCAAAAGAAGAAGAGACTGCTGCATGACTTGGGGCTCAGACTGCTTGCCTGATTTGCAAGGGGGTGAGGTGAAAGACGGTTGGACATTGGCTGCAGGTGCCAACTCTGACCCTTCTGCAGTAGACTGGGTGGGAGACAATGTGAAGGAACTGGAGGCACTGTCCGCAACCCAACCTACTATCGCCTGTACTTCTTCTGGCCTCATCACTTCTAGAGGCGCATGATGCCCTACCAAATACTGCTGCAGATTCTGTCGCCTACTCACACTTGAGGAAGGTGTTTCACTTGTGCGTGTAGCTGGCACAGATCGACCACGTCCTCTCCTTGCAACAGGAGCTCTACCAGCAGCACAACGACCCAGGCCACGGCCCCTATTTGACGGTCTCCTCATATTTCTGTAATTTATGATCTTGCCCTAGAAAGGTGTTTATTGAATAGCGGAACAAAACAACAACAGTATCGCACGGGTGTATCTCACAGTCAAATATGCAAACTATGCCGCAATTTAATTTTTTTTACCCCAAAAGGGTGTTTATTAAATAGCGGAATAGAAAAACAGTATACAAATACAACGGGTGTATCTCACAGTCAAATATGCAAAGTATGACGCAAATTTAATTTTTTTCACCCCAAAAGGGTGTATATCGAATAGCAGAATAGAAAAAAGGATATAAAACGGTGTATCTCACACGTACAAACACAGACTAGGCCCCGATTACAATTTTTTGTACCCTAAAGGGAGGATGAGGAAGAGGAGTAGGAGGAGTTCGGAACAGGAGGCAAACTGAAGCGCCCTGCAATCCTTGGCGGTGGAAGGAGATGCACCAAACAAATTTAAAAGGTGTATTTCACATGTACCAATACAGACTATGCCGTAATTTAATTTTTTACACTCCAAAAGGGTGTATATTGAATAGTGGAATAGGAAAAATTTTATAAAATGGTGTATCTCACACATACAAACACAGACTAGGCCCCGATTACAATTTTTTGTACCCTAAAGGGAGAATGAGGATGAGGAAGAGGAGTAGGAGGAGTTCGGAACAGGAGGCAAACTGAAGCGCCCTGCAATCCTCGGCGGTGGAAGGAGATGCGCCAAACAAATTTAAAAAGGTGTATGTCACATGTACCGATACAGACTATGCTGTAATTTAATTTGTTACACTCAAACAGGGTGTATATTGAATAGCGGAATAGAAAAAAATGTATAAAACGGTGTATCTCACACGTACAAACACAGACTAGGCCCCGATTACAATTTTTTGTACCCTAAAGGCAGGATGAGGATGAGGAGTAGGAGGAGTTCGGAACAGGAGGCAAACTGAAGCACCCTGCAATCCTCTGCGGTGGAAGATGCGCCCCAAAAGATTGGAAGGTGTATCTATGTGTCGGGGTGTTTTCTTTCCAAAATTGGGTCATTTTATGGTGGTTTCCATTGTCCTGGTGCTCCAGGACTTTCAAAAGTGTGATAAGTCGTCAGAAAATTATAGGTGTAATTTTTGCTTCTAGAACGCCTGACTGTGCTCCTTGGATGTTGGGCCTCTGTATGTGGTCAGGCTGTGGAAAAGTGTCACACATGTGGTATCGCCATACTCAAGAGGAGTAGCAGAATGTATTTTGGGGTGTAGTTGCAGGTATGCCTGTACAGTGTGTGAGAAATGACTTCGTAAATTGACCATTTTGTGAAAAATATATATTTTTTTTTAAAAAATCTTCATTTTGCAAAGAATTGTGGGAAAAAATTACAACTTCAAAAAACTCACCATGCCTCTTACTAAATACCTTGGAATGTCTACTTTCCAAAAAGGGGTCATTTGGGGGTATTTGTACTGTCCTGACTTGTTAGGGTCTCAAGAAATGAGATAGGCCATCAGTACTTTAGGTGTGACTCTATAACCTTCACAAAGACCAAAAAATGTATACTTATTTGGGTTATTTTTACTAAAGATATGTAGCAGTATAAATTTTAGTTAAAATTTATGAAGAAAAATAACTAAATTTGCAAAATTTAAAACCAAAACTAAGAAAAATGCATTTTTTTGTACAAAATTTTCGGTCTTTTTTCATTTATAGCGCAAAAAATAAAAAAACAAATTACGATTAAATACACCAAAAGAAAGCTCTGTTTGTGTGGAAAAAAAAGGATGAAAATTTCATATGGGGACAGTGTTGCATGACTGAGTAATTGTCATTCAAAATGTAAGAGCACTGAAAGCTGAAAATTGGTCTGGTTAGGAAGGGGGTTTAAGTGCCCAGTGGGCAAGTGGTTAAGGCTCTAAAAGACAAAAATACATTCATTTTAACTAAATTTATTTTCAGACCTTTGGTGACCAAATGCAGTTATTTATACTAAAAAAGGCTTTTTAGACACTTGGAGACCAAAATAGAGTCATTTTGACAAAAAAATTTTCAGGCCATTGGAGCCCAAATGTCTAAAATCTTGTCTAAAACCGGCTTTTTAAGGCTCTAAAAGACAAAAATACAGTCAATTTGAATTTTTTTTTCAGACCTTTGGTGACCAAATGCAGTTATTTTGACTACAAAAGGCTTTTTAGACACTTGGAGATCAAAATAGAGTCATTTTGACCGAAAAGTTTTTTTCAGGCCATTGGAGCCCAAATGGCCGGTTTTAGACAAATCTTGTTTAAAACCGGCTTTTTAAGGCTCTAAAAGACAAAAATACATTCATTTTGACTTCATTTTTTTGTCAGACATTTGGTGACCAAATGCAGTTATTTTGACTAAAAAAAGGCTTTTTAGACACTTGGAGACCAAAATAGAGTCATTTTGACCAAAAAAAATCTTTCAGGCCATTTGAGCCCAAATGTCTAAAATCTTGTCTAAAACCGGCTTTTTAAGGTTCTAAAAGACAAAAATACAATCAATTTGACTAAATTACTTTTCATACCTTTGGTGACCAATTGCAGTTATTTTGACTAAAAAAGGCTTTTTAGACACTTGAAGACCAAAATAGAGTCATTTTGACCCAAAAAACTTTTTCAGGCCATTGGAGCCAAATGTCTAAAATCTTGTCTAAAACCGGCTTTTTAAGGCTCTAAAAGACAAAAATATAGTAATTTTGACTAAATTATTTTTCAGACCTTTGGTGACCAAATGCAGTTATTTTAACTAAAAAAGGCTTTTTAGACAGTTGGAGACCAAAATAGTCATTTTGACCAAAAAATTTTCAGGCCATTGGAGAGCAAAATGCAGTTATCTTGTCTAGTGTTGAGCGAACACGGACTGTATTATTCGTGTTCGTACCAAATAATTGGATTTTTGTTACCCGAACATGGACCCGAAAACTTTACTGTATTCGGGTGTTCGGGTTTAAAATCCGTGTTCGGTCTTTTTATTTCCTGTTTTGTATGTAATGGCGCACTTTTAATGGCGGGCTTTCAACAGCCAATCAACAAGCGTTTAACTGGTGTGCCTTAAGCCATCCCAGCCATGCCTACTAATGTATTAGTAGCTGTGATTGGCCATCTTAAGCATGTGACCATGTCTTTATAAGTTCAAGAGCCCCAGCGCGCCGCGTCATTCTGCTGTAGTTTAGGGACAGAGCACACATCATACGTGCTGGCTGCTGATTAGGGACAGACAGTGATTCTGTGAAAAATTGTGTCCGAAAAGAATGCAGGGACAGGTCAGAGTGCAGGCAGGGAAAGTTATTAGAGCATTTTAGGGCCAGGCTGGAGATTAGGCAGGGACAGTCTACATCGATTTTGCTGTGTGGGGGTGGTGCAGTGAACAATCTTATTGAGCATATTATGGTCAAGCTGGAGATTAGGCAGGGTCAGTCTACATCGATTTTGCTGTGTGGGGGGTGGTGCAGTGAACGATCTTATTGAGCATATTGGGGCCAGGCTGGAGAATAGGCAGGGACAGTCTACATCGATTTTGCTGTGTGGGGGGTGAACAATCTTTTTGCCCTCACTTGAGCCCACTGAGGAGGAGGGAGAAAAAAAATCTATTTTTATCAGTCAGTTGTGTGCAGCGTTAATCTATTTTACTACAAGTTAAAAGGGATTTTTTCCCCCTTCATAGCCTGTTTGCTGAAGTGCTGACTGTGACATAAGACACTGCTGTGTTCACATGTGCTATTGAGTGATTTTCAATTTTATACACTTTTTTCTATTCCACTATTCAATATACACCCTTTTGGATTAAAAAAAATTAAATTGTGGCATAGTCTGTACTAAAACTGTAACTTAAAGGGGAATTTTCTTTTTTTTTCCCTTCATAGCCTGCTGCAGAGCTGACTGTGACATAAGACACTGCTGTGTTCACATGTGCTATCGAAATATCACCAATTTTATATCATATTTTCTATTCCGCTATTCAATCTACACCCTTTGGGGTAAAAAGAATTAAATTGCGGCATAGTCTGTATCGGTATGTGTGAGATACACCTTTCCAATTTTTGGGGCGCATCATCCACCGCCGAGGATTGCAGGGTGCTTCAGTTTGCCTCCTGCCTGTTCCGAACTCCTCCTACTCCTCATCCTGCCTTTAGGGTACAAAAAATAGTAATTGGGGACTAGTCTGGGTCTGTACGTGTGAGATAGATATACCTTTTGATATCATATTTTCTATTCCGCAATTCAATCTATACCCTTGGGGTAAAAAGAATTAAATTGCGGCATAGTCTGTATCGGTATGTGTGAGATACACCTTCCAATCTTTTGGGGCCCATCTTCCACCGCCGAGGATTGCAGGGTGCTTCAGTTTGCCTCCTGCCTGTTCCGAACTTCTCCTATTCCTCATCCTGCCTTTAGGGTACAAAAAATAGTAATCGGGGCCTAGTCTGGGTCTGTACTTGTGAGATAGATACACCTTTTGATATCATATTTTCTATTCCGCTATTCAATCTACACCCTTGGGGTAAAAATAATTAAATTGCGGCATAGTCTGTATCGGTACGTGTGAGATACACCTTTCCAATTATTGGGGCGCATCTTCCACCGCCGAGGATTGCAGGGTGCTTCAGTTTGCCTCCTGCCTGTTCCGAACTCCTCCTACTCCTCATCCTGCCTTTAGGGTACAAAAAATAGTAATCAGGGCCTAGTCTGGGTCTGTACGTGTGAGATAGATACACCTTTTGATATCATATTTTCTATTCCGCTATTCAATCTACACCCTTGGGGTAAAAAGAATGAAATTGCGGCATAGTCTGTATCGGTACGTGTGAGATACACCTTTCCAATTATTGGGGCGCATCTTCCACCGCCGAGGATTGCAGGGTGCTTCAGTTTGCCTCCTGCCTGTTCCGAACTCCTCCTACTCCTCATCCTGCCTTTAGGGTACAAAAAATTGAAATCAAGGCCTAGTCTGGGTCTGTACGTGTGAGATAGATACACCTTTTGATATCATATTTTCTATTCCGCTATTCAATCTACACCCTTTGGGGTAAAAAGAATTAAATTGCGGCATAGTCTGTATCAGTACGTGTGAGATACACCTTCCAAATTTTTGGAGCGCATCTTCCACCGCCGAGGATTGCAGGGTGCTTCAGTTTGCCTCCTGCCTGTTCCGAACTCCTCCTACTCCTCATCCTGCCTTTAGGGTACAAAAAATAGTAATCAGGGCCTAGTCTGGGTCTGTACGTGTGAGATAGATACACCTTTTGATATCATATTTTCTATTCCGCTATTCAATCTACACCCTTGGGGTAAAAAGAATTAAATTGCGGCATAGTCTGTATCGGTACGTGTGAGATACACCTTTCCAATTATTGGGGCGCATCTTCCACCGCCGAGGATTGCAGGGTGCTTCAGTTTGCCTCCTGCCTGTTCCGAACTCCTCCTACTCCTCATCCTGCCTTTAGGGTACAAAAAATAGTAATCGGGGCCTAGTCTGGGTCTGTATGTGTGAGATAGATACACCTTTTGATATCATATTTTCTATTCCGCTATTCAATCTACACCCTTGGGGTAAAAATAATTAAATTGTGGCATAGTCTGTATCGGTACGTGTAAGATACACCTTTCCAATTTTTTGGGCGCATCTTACACCGCCGAGGATTGCAGGGTGTTTCAGTTTGCCTCCTGCCTGTTCCGAACTCCTCCTACTCCTCATCCTGCCTTTAGGGTACAAAAAATTGTAATCGGGGCCTAGTCTGGGTCTGTACGTGTGAGATAGATACACCTTTTGATATCATATTTTCTATTCCGCTATTCAATCTACACCCTTTGGGTTAAAAAGAATTAAATTGTGGCATAGTCTGTATCGGTACGTGTGAGAAACACCTTCCAATCTTTTGGGGCGCATTTTCCACCGCCGAGGATTGCAGGGTACTTCAGATTGCCTCCTGCCTGTTCCGAACTCCTCCTTCTCCTCATCCTGCCTTTGGGGTGCAAAATATTGTAATCGGGGCCTAGTCTGTGTTTGTACGTGTGAGATGCACCGTTTTATAAAAATTTTTCTATTCCGCTATTCAATCTACACCCTTTGGGGTAAAAAGAATTAAATTGCGGCATAGTCTGTATCAGTACGTGTGAGATACACCTTCCAAATTTTTGGAGCGCATCTTCCACCGCCGAGGATTGCAGGGTGCTTCAGTTTGCCTCCTGTTCTGAACTCCTCCTACTCCTCATCCTGCCTTTAGGGTACAAAAAATAGTAATCGGGGCCTAGTCTGGGTCTGTACGTGTGAGATAGATACACCTTTTGATATCATATTATCTATTCCGCTATTCAATCTACACCCTTTGGGGTAAAAAGAATTAAATTGCGGCATAGTCTGTATCGGTACATGTGAGATACACCTTCCAATCTTTTGGGGCGCATCTTCCACCGCCGAGGATTGCAGGGTGCTTCAGATTGCCTCCTGCCTGTTCCAAACTCCTCCTACTCCTCATCCTGCCTTTAGGGTACAAAAAATAGTAATCGGGGCCTAGTCTGGGTCTGTACGTGTGAGATAGATACACCTTTTGATATCATATTATCTATTCCGCTATTCAATCTACACCCTTTGGGGTAAAAAGAATTAAATTGCGGCATAGTCTGTATCGGTACGTGTGAGATACACCTTCCAATCTTTTGGGGCGCATCTTCCACCACCGAGGATTGCAGGGTGCTTCAGATTGCCTCCTGCCTGTTCCAAACTCCTCCTACTCCTCATCCTGCCTTTAGGGTACAAAAAATTGTAATCGGGGCCTAGTCTGTGTTTGTACACATGAGATACACCGTTTTATAATTTTTTTTCTATTCTGCTATTCAATCTACACCCTTTGGGGTAAAAAGAATTAAATTGCGGCATAGTCTGTATCGGTACGTGTGAGATACACCTTCCAAATTTTTGGGGCGCATCTTCCACCGCCGAGGATTGCAGGGTGCTTCAGTTTGCCTCCTCCCTGTTCTGAACTCTTCCTACTTCTCATCCTGCCTTTAGGGTACAAAAAATTGTAATCGGGGCCTAGTCTGTGTTTGTACGTGTGAGATACACCGTTTTATACATTTTTTTCTATTCCGCTATTCAATCTACACCCTTTCGGGTAAAAAGAATTAAATTGCGACATAGTCTGTATCGGTACGTGTGAGATACAGCTTTCAAATTTTTGGGGCGCTTCTTCCACCACCGAGGATTGCAGGGTGCTTCAGTTTTCCTCCTGCCTGTTCCGAACTCCTCCTACTTCTCATCCTGCCTTTAAGGTACAAAAAATAGTAATCGGGGCCTAGTCTGGGTGTGTACGTGTGAGATAGATACACATTTTGATATCATATTTTCTATTCCGCTATTCAATCTACACCCTTTGGGGTAAAAAGAATTAAATTGCGGCATAGTCTGTATCGGTACGTGTGAGATACACCTTCCAATCTTTTTGGGCGCATCTTCCACCGCCGAGGATTGCAGGGTGCTTCAGTTTTCCTCCTGCCTGTTCCGAACTCCTCCTACTTCTCATCCTGCCTTTAGGGTACAAAAAATTGTAATCGGGGCCTAGTCTGGGTCTGTACGTGTGAGATAGATACACCTTTTGATATCATATTATCTATTCCGCTATTCAATCTACACCCTTTGGGGTAAAAAGAATTAAATTGCGGCATAGTCTGTATCGGTACGTGTGAGATACACCTTCCAATCTTTTGGGGCGCATCTTCCACCACCGAGGATTGCAGGGTGCTTCAGATTGCCTCCTGCCTGTTCCAAACTCCTCCTACTCCTCATCCTGCCTTTAGGGTACAAAAAATTGTAATCGGGGCCTAGTCTGTGTTTGTACACATGAGATACACCGTTTTATAATTTTTTTTCTATTCTGCTATTCAATCTACACCCTTTGGGGTAAAAAGAATTAAATTGCGGCATAGTCTGTATCGGTACGTGTGAGATACACCTTCCAAATTTTTGGGGCGCATCTTCCACCGCCGAGGATTGCAGGGTGCTTCAGTTTGCCTCCTCCCTGTTCTGAACTCTTCCTACTTCTCATCCTGCCTTTAGGGTACAAAAAATTGTAATCGGGGCCTAGTCTGTGTTTGTACGTGTGAGATACACCGTTTTATACATTTTTTTCTATTCCGCTATTCAATCTACACCCTTTCGGGTAAAAAGAATTAAATTGCGACATAGTCTGTATCGGTACGTGTGAGATACAGCTTTCAAATTTTTGGGGCGCTTCTTCCACCACCGAGGATTGCAGGGTGCTTCAGTTTTCCTCCTGCCTGTTCCGAACTCCTCCTACTTCTCATCCTGCCTTTAAGGTACAAAAAATAGTAATCGGGGCCTAGTCTGGGTGTGTACGTGTGAGATAGATACACATTTTGATATCATATTTTCTATTCCGCTATTCAATCTACACCCTTTGGGGTAAAAAGAATTAAATTGCGGCATAGTCTGTATCGGTACGTGTGAGATACACCTTCCAATCTTTTTGGGCGCATCTTCCACCGCCGAGGATTGCAGGGTGCTTCAGTTTTCCTCCTGCCTGTTCCGAACTCCTCCTACTTCTCATCCTGCCTTTAGGGTACAAAAAATTGTAATCGGGGACTAGTCTGGGTCTGTACGTGTGAGATACATACACCTTTTGATATCATATTTTCTATTCCGCTATTCAATCTACACCCTTTGGGGTAAAAAGAATTAAATTGCGGCATAGTCTGTATCAGTACGTGTGAGATACACCTTCCAAATTTTTGGAGCGCATCTTCCACCGCCGAGGATTGCAGGGTGCTTCAGTTTGCCTCCTGCCTGTTCCGAACTCCTCCTACTCCTCATCCTGCCTTTAGGGTACAAAAAATAGTAATCAGGGCCTAGTCTGGGTCTGTACGTGTGAGATAGATACACCTTTTGATATCATATTTTCTATTCCGCTATTCAATCTACACCCTTGGTTTAAAAAGAATTAAATTGCGGCATAGTCTGTATCGGTACGTGTGAGATACACCTTTCCAATTATTGGGGCGCATCTTCCACCGCCGAGGATTGCAGGGTGCTTCAGTTTGCCTCCTGCCTGTTCCGAACTCCTCCTACTCCTCATCCTGCCTTTAGGGTACAAAAAATAGTAATCGGGGCCTAGTCTGGGTCTGTATGTGTGAGATAGATACACCTTTTGATATCATATTTTCTATTCCGCTATTCAATCTACACCCTTGGGGTAAAAATAATTAAATTGTGGCATAGTCTGTATCGGTACGTGTAAGATACACCTTTCCAATTTTTTGGGCGCATCTTACACCGCCGAGGATTGCAGGGTGTTTCAGTTTGCCTCCTGCCTGTTCCGAACTCCTCCTACTCCTCATCCTGCCTTTAGGGTACAAAAAATTGTAATCGGGGCCTAGTCTGGGTCTGTACGTGTGAGATAGATACACCTTTTGATATCATATTTTCTATTCCGCTATTCAATCTACACCCTTTGGGTTAAAAAGAATTAAATTGTGGCATAGTCTGTATCGGTACGTGTGAAAAACACCTTCCAATCTTTTGGGGCGCATTTTCCACCGCCGAGGATTGCAGGGTACTTCAGATTGCCTCCTGCCTGTTCCGAACTCCTCCTTCTCCTCATCCTGCCTTTGGGGTACAAAATATTGTAATCGGGGCCTAGTCTGTGTTTGTACGTGTGAGATGCACCGTTTTATAAAAATTTTTCTATTCCGCTATTCAATCTACACCCTTTGGGGTAAAAAGAATTAAATTGCGGCATAGTCTGTATCAGTACGTGTGAGATACACCTTCCAAATTTTTGGAGCGCATCTTCCACCGCCGAGGATTGCAGGGTGCTTCAGTTTGCCTCCTGTTCTGAACTCCTCCTACTCCTCATCCTGCCTTTAGGGTACAAAAAATAGTAATCGGGGCCTAGTCTGGGTCTGTACGTGTGAGATAGATACACCTTTTGATATCATATTATCTATTCCGCTATTCAATCTACACCCTTTGGGGTAAAAAGAATTAAATTGCGGCATAGTCTGTATCGGTACGTGTGAGATACACCTTCCAATCTTTTGGGGCGCATCTTCCACCGCCGAGGATTGCAGGGTGCTTCAGATTGCCTCCTGCCTGTTCCAAACTCCTCCTACTCCTCATCCTGCCTTTAGGGTACAAAAAATAGTAATCGGGGCCTAGTCTGGGTCTGTACGTGTGAGATAGATACACCTTTTGATATCATATTATCTATTCCGCTATTCAATCTACACCCTTTGGGGTAAAAAGAATTAAATTGCGGCATAGTCTGTATCGGTACGTGTGAGATACACCTTCCAATCTTTTGGGGCGCATCTTCCACCGCCGAGGATTGCAGGGTGCTTCAGATTGCCTCCTGCCTGTTCCAAACTCCTCCTACTCCTCATCCTGCCTTTAGGGTACAAAAAATTGTAATCGGGGCCTAGTCTGTGTTTGTACACATGAGATACACCGTTTTATAATTTTTTTTCTATTCTGCTATTCAATCTACACCCTTTGGGGTAAAAAGAATTAAATTGCGGCATAGTCTGTATCGGTATGTGTGAGATACACCTTCCAAATTTTTGGGGCGCATCTTCCACCGCCGAGGATTGCAGGGTGCTTCAGTTTGCCTCCTCCCTGTTCTGAACTCTTCCTACTTCTCATCCTGCCTTCAGGGTACAAAAAATTGTAATCGGGGCCTAGTCTGTGTTTGTACGTGTGAGATACACCGTTTTATACATTTTTTTCTATTCCGCTATTCAATCTACACCCTTTCGGGTAAAAAGAATTAAATTGCGACATAGTCTGTATCGGTACGTGTGAGATACAGCTTTCAAATTTTTGGGGCGCTTCTTCCACCACCGAGGATTGCAGGGTGCTTCAGTTTTCCTCCTGCCTGTTCCGAACTCCTCCTACTTCTCATCCTGCCTTGAAGGTACAAAAAATAGTAATCGGGGCCTAGTCTGGGTGTGTACGTGTGAGATAGATACACATTTTGATATCATATTTTCTATTCCGCTATTCAATCTACACCCTTTGGGGTAAAAAGAATTAAATTGCGGCATAGTCTGTATCGGTACGTGTGAGATACACCTTCCAATCTTTTTGGGCGCATCTTCCACCGCCGAGGATTGCAGGGTGCTTCAGTTTTCCTCCTGCCTGTTCCGAACTCCTCCTACTTCTCATCCTGCCTTTAGGGTACAAAAAATTGTAATCGGGGACTAGTCTGGGTCTGTACGTGTGAGATACATACACCTTTTATATCGGTACGTCCAATCTTTTGGGGCGCATCTTCCACCGCCGAGGATTGCAGGGTGCTTCAGTTTGCCTCCTGTTCCGAACTCCTCCTACTCCTCATCCTCATCCTGCCTTTAGGGTACAAAAAATTGTAATTGGGGCCTAGTCTGTGTTTGTACGTGTGAGATACACCGTTTTATAAAATTTTTTCTATTCCGCTATTCAATCTACACCCTTTGGGGTAAAAAGAATTAAATTGCGGCATAGTCTGTATCGGTACGTCCAATCTTTTGGGGTGCATCTTCCACCGCCGAGGATTGCAGGGTGCTTCAGTTTTCCTCCTGCCTGTTCCGAACTCCTCCTACTTCTCAGCCTGCCTTTAGGGTACAAAAAATTGTAATCGGGGACTAGTCTGGGTCTGTACGTGTGAGATAGATATACTTTTTGATATCATATTTTCTATTCCGCTATTCAATCTACACCCTTTGGGGTAAAAATAATTAAATTGCGGCATAGTCTGTATCGGTACGTGTGAGATACACCTTCCAAATTTTTGGGGCGCATCTTCCACTGCCGAGGATTGCAGGGTGCTTCAGTTTGCCTCCTGTTCCGAACTCCTCCTACTCCTCATCCTGCCTTTAGGGTACAAAAAATAGTAATCGGGGCCTAGTCTGGGTCTGTACGTGTGAGATAGATACACCTTTTGATATCATATTTTCTATTCCGCTATTCAATCTACACCCTTTGGGGTAAAAATAATTAAATTGCGGCATAGTCTGTATCGGTACGTGTGAGATACACCTTACAATCTTTTGAGGCGCATCTTCCACCGCCGAGGATTGCAGGGTGCTTCAGTTTGACTCCTGCCTGTTCCGAACTCCTCCTACTCCTCATCCTCATCCTGCCTTTAGGGTACAAAAAATTGTAATCGGGGCCTAGTCTGTGTTTGTACGTGTGAGATACACCGTTTTATAAAATTTTTTCTATTCCGCTATTCAATCTACACCATTTGGGGTAAAAAGAATTAAATTGCGGCATAGTCTGTATCGGTACGTGTGAGATACACCTTCCAATCTTTTGGGGCGCATCTTCCACCGCCGAGGATTACAGGGTGCTTCAGTTTGCCTCCTGTTCCGAACTCCTCCTACTCCTCATCCTCATCCTGCCTTTAGGGTACAAAAAATTGTAATTGGGGCCTAGTCTGTGTTTGTACGTGTGAGATACACCGTTTTATAAAATTTTTTCTATTTCGCTATTCAATCTACACCCTTTGGGGTAAAAAGAATTAAATTGTGGTATAGTCTGTATCGGTACATGTGAGATACACCTTCCAAATTTTTGGGGCGCATCTTCCACCGCCGAGGATTGTAGGGTGCTTCAGTTTGCCTCCTGTTCCGAACTCCTCCTACTCCTCATCCTGCCGTTAGGGTACAAAAAATTGTAATCAGGGCCTATTCTGTGTTTGTACGTGTGAGATACACCGTTTTATAAAAATGTTTCTATTCCGCTATTCAATATACACCCTTTTTGAGTGTAAAAAATTAAATTACGGCATAGTCTGTATTGGTACATGTGAGATACACCTTTTTAAATTTGTTTGGTGCATCTCCTTCCACCGCCGAGGATTGCAGGGTGCTTCAGTTTGCCTCCTGTTCCGAACTCCTCCTACTCCTCTTCCTCATACTCATCCTCGTCCTGCCTTTAGGGTACAAAAAATTGTAATCGGGGCCTAGTCTGTGTTTGTACGTGTGAGATACACCGTTTTATATCCTTTTTTCTATTCCGCTATTCAATATACACCCTTTTGGGGTGAAAAAAATTAAATTGCGGCATACTTTGCATATTTGACTGTGAGATATACCCGTTGTATTTGTATACTGTTTTTCTATTCCGCTATTCAATATACACCCTTTTGGGGTGAAAAAAAATTAAATTGCGGCATACTTTGCATATTTGACTGTGAGATATACCCGTTGTATTTGTATACTGTTTTTCTATAAATAAACACCCTTTTGGGGTAAAAAAAATTAAATTGCGGCATAGTTTGCATATTTGACTGTGAGATACACCCGTGCAATACTGTTGTTGTTTTGTTCCGCTAGTCAATAAACACCTTTCTAGGGCAAGATCATAAATTACAGAAATATGAGGAGACCGTCAAATAGGGGCCGTGGCCTGGGTCATGGTGCTGCTGGTAGAGCTCCTGTTGCAAGGAGAGGACGTGGTCGATCTGTGCCAGCTACACGCACAAGTGAAACACCTTCCTCAAGTGTGAGTAGGCGACAGAACCTGCAGCAGTATTTGGTAGGGCATCATGCACCTCTAGAAGTGATGAGGCCAGAACAAGTAGAGGCGATAGTAGATTGGTTTGCTGCTGACAGTGCCTCCAGTTCCTTCACATTGTCTCCCACCCAGTCTACTGCAGAAAGGTCAGAGTTGGCACCTGCAGCCGATGACCAACCGTCTTTCACCTCACCCCCTTGCAAATCAAGGCAAGCAGTCTGAGCCCCAAGTCATGCAGCAGTCTCTTCTTCTTTTTGATGACTCTGTCAGCAAGGTTTCCCAGGGCCATCCACCTAGCCCTGCCCCAGAAGTGGAAGAGATTGAGTGCAGCGATGCCCAACCACTTATTTCTCAAGATGAGTACATGGAAGGACCATCGCAGCACGTCTCCGATGATGACGAAACGCAGGTGCCAACTGCTGCGGCACTCAGAATTGTGGAGACCGACAAGGAGGGCAGGGGTGAAGACTGGGTGGAAGATGATGTGGAGGACGATGAGGTCCTCGACCCCACATGGAATGAAGGTCATGCAGGTGACCTGAGTAGTTTGGAGGAAGAGGCGGTGGTCGCACAGAGCCATCAGCACAGCAGAAGAGGGAGCAGGGTGCAGAAGCGGAGCAGCCGTGCCCTAGACACTACGCCTGCTACTGCCCAACGCAGCAAGGGACCGAGCGCACCAAAGCCAGCTCAAAGCAGTTCTCTAGCGTGGAAGTTCTTCAGAAAATGTGCTGATGACAGGACACGAGTGGTTTGCACCCTGTGCAATCAGAGCCTGAAGCGAGGCATAAACCTTCTCAACCTGAGCACAACCTGCATGATCAGGCATCTAAGTGCAAAGCACGAGCTGCTGTGGAGTAGACACCATCAAAACCAAGAAAGGTCTCTGGCTCCTCCTGCTTCCTCTTCTGCTGCAGTCTCGGCCTCTTCATCCACCTCTGTAGTGATACCGGCACCTGCCACCCCGCTAACAGAGGATCTGTCAGCAACACCACCACCTGGGTCACCAACCATCTCCACAATGTCCCGTGGAAGCGATCAGCTTTCCATCTCCCAAACACTTCAGAGGAAGTGCCCCCCTACCCACCCGCGATCCCTGGCCCTGAATGCCAGCATTTCACAATTATTGGCCTTTGAAATGCTGTCATTCCGTCTGGTGGAGACGCCCAGTTTTAAAAAGCTTATGTCGGTGGCTGTCCCACAGTACGTCGTGCCCAGCCGCCACTACTTTTCCAGGCAAGCCATCCCTTCCCTGCACAACCAAGTGGGGGAAAAAATCAGGTGTGCACTGCGCAACGCCATCTGTGCCAAGGTCCACCTAACTACCGATACGTGGACCAGTAAGCACGGTCAGGGGCGTTATATCTCCCTAACGGCACACTGGGTAAATGCAGTGGCGGATGGGCCTGAGGCGGATAGCAATTTGGCGCATGTCCTTCCACCACCGAGGATTGCAGGGCGCTTCAGTTTGCCTCCTGTTCCTAACTCATCCTACTCCGCTACCTCATCCTCTACCGCCTCCTCATCCGGACAGCGTAATACCTTCACCACCAACTTCAGCACGGCCAGGGCTAAACGACAGCAGGCAGTTTTACAACTTGCCTGTTTGGGGGACAAACCACACACCGCACAGGAGTTGTGGAGGAGCATGGAACAGCAGACAAATGAGTGGTTGCTGCCAGCGAGCCTCAAGCCCGGCCTGGTGGTGTGCGATAATGGGCGAAATCTCATAGCAGCTCTGGGCCTAGCCGGTTTGACGCACATCCCTTGCCTGGCGCATGTGCTGAATTTGGTGGTGCAGAGGTTCCTTAAAAACTACCCCGATATGTCAGAGCTGCTGCAGAAAGTGCGGGCCGTCTGTGCGCACTTTCGGCGTTCTCACCCTGCTGCTGCTCGCCTGGCAGCGCTGCAGCGTAACTTCGGCCTTCCCGCTCACCGCCTCATATGTGACGTGCCCACAAGGTGGAACTCCACCTTGCACATGCTGCAAAGACTGTGCGAGCAGCAGCAGGCCATAGTGGAGTTTCAGCTGCAGCACGCACGCGTGAGTCGCTCTGCGGAACAGCACCACTTCACCACCAATAACTGGGCCTCCATGCAAGACCTGTGTGCCTTGTTACGCTGTTTTGAGTACTCCACCAACATGGCCAGTGGCAATGACGCCGTTCTCAGCTTAACTATCCCACTTCTATGCCTCCTTGAAAAAACATTTCGGGCGATGATGGAAGAGGATGAGGCACAGGATGAGGAGGAGGAGGAGGAGGATGAAGAGGTAACATTTCAAAGGCTTTCAGGGCAGTCATTCGCAAGGGGCTCCGAGGGTGGGTTCCTGCACACACAAATGCCAGGGACACAATTGTCCAGCAGGGGTACAGTTCTGGAGGATGAGGAGGAGGAGGAGCTGGAGGAGGAGCTGGAGGAGGAGATGGAACCATGTTCACAGCAGGGTGGCACCCAGGCCAGCTCATGGCCATCACTGGTGCGTGGCTGGGGGGATACAGAGGACACGGACGATACACCTCCCACAGAGGACAGCCTTTCGTCGCCTCTGGGCAGCCTGGCACACATGAGCGATTACATGCTGCAGTGTCTCCACAACGACCGCCGAGTTGCCCACATTCTAACTTGTGCTGATTACTGGGTGGACACGCTGCTGGATCCCCGTTACAAGGACAACGTACCGTCCTTAATTCACTCACTGGAGCGCGATCGCAAGATGCGCGAGTACAAGCGCACGCTGGTAGATGCGATGCTGCTGGCATTCCCATCTGACAGCGGGGCCACAGTGGAAGCACAAGGCAGAGGAGGAGGAGGAGGAGGTCGCCAACGCAACCAGGGCACCGCCAGCACCTCAGAAGGCAGGGTTAGCATGGCCGAAATGTGGAAAAGCTTTGTCAGCACGCCACAACAAACAGCAGCACCAGCAGCTCAGATGGAATGTCTTAGCAGGAGGCAGCATTTTACCAACATGGTGGAGCAGTATGTGTGCACACGCCTACATGTAGTGAATGAGGGGTCTGCCCCCTTCAACTTCTGGGTCTCCAAATTGGGCACATGGCCTGAGCTTGCCCTTTACGCCTTGGAGGTGCTGGCGTGCCCTGCAGCCAGTGTATTATCTGAACGGGTATTTAGCACGGCTGGGGGTGTTATAACAGACAAGCGCAGCCGCCTGTCCAGAGACAATGTGGACAAGCTCACGTTCATTAAAATGAACCAGGCATAGATCCCACGGGACTTTTCCGTACCTTGTGCAGAATAGCAATGGATACCGACCTTACCCACCCATTGTTCCATTTTTGCTCTTTCTCACTCCTTTGGGGTGTACCCTCATTTAAAATTTGTGAAAAGAAGCAGTGTTGGCTACCTCGTCCTCCTCCTCAGGGCCAGATTAACGTAGGGGCTATTGGAGCTGCAACTCCAGGCCCCTACCTTTTATATAGGCCCCGGGTTGGCCATATTCACTGTGACCGCTCTTCTGTCACTTGTAAACACAGAAGTCTGGCTTCTATGCTCGCTTCCCCAGGCAGCACCCTCAGAACCTCCCCACACAGCGCGAAGGCCTGACAAGGAGGGACAGTTGCCGATGCATGGATGTGTTTATGGGCTTCAGAGACAGCATCCCATGTTGAATTAGGCATGCATGGCTGCACCCTTCCTCCTCTGGGTGCATGCCAAGGCACGGCCCTTAAGGCCCTTCAAAATCCTCAGCACCAAGACCATGATGCTCTTAATCCAGCCCTGGTCCTCCTCCACCGCCGCTTCCACCTACACCGCCCATAGGTGTGCGCAGCCTATTGCATTAGGGTGTGCACCCCAAAGTTGAAATACACATGCATGTGTTTGCCTACATGTACATGGCCCCGATACATTACTCTCCCTGCTGGCAAAGAGAAATAGAGCAGAGCATGTCCGAGGGAGATCTTTCCCATCTCCTCACTGGCAAACAGAGCGATAATGCTATGTGCCCTAGGTGATTAGGGTGTGCCCAGGTACACCCGGCACACCCTGTGCGCACGCCTATGACACCGCCACATCCACCACCACCTCAACCTCCCTCCTACTCCATATGGGCCTTGTCCTTCAGAGATGAAGAACATTGTTTTATTGTTCTGCTTTTTTTTTGTTGTTTTAAGTTATTTCCCTATCCACATTTGTTTGCAGAGCACTTGCCATGCTCTTAACTACGTTTTGCTGCCATTTGTAGCACTCTAGCCCTTTCCATTGGTGTTTTAGAGCCATTTTAGTGCCTTAAAGTTCGGGTCCCCATTGACTTCAATGGGGTTCGGTGTCCGGGAAAAGTTTGGTAAAAGTCCGGGACACGGACCCGGACTTTTTTTTAAAGTTCGGCCGAACCCGTCGAACACGGACATCTAGGTGTCCGCTCAACCCTAGTCACAATAACTGCATTTGGTCTCCAAAGTTCTGAAAAAAAAGTTTTGGAGCCTTAAAAAGCCGGTTTTAGACAAGATTTAAGACATTTGGCTCCAATGTCCTAAAAAAATGTTTTGCTCAAAATGACTTTTTATAGTCTCCCACTGCCTAAAAAGCCTTTTTTAGTCAAAATAACTGCATTTGGTCACCAAAGGTCTGAAAAAAAATTAGTCAAAATGACTGTATTTTTGTCTTTTAGAGCCTTAACCACTTAAGCCCCAGGGGTTTTTTGCAATTTTTTACTGCGTGACTTTAACGGACAATTGCGCGGTCGTGCGACGATTTACCTAAACGAATTTGACGTCCTTTTTTTCCCACAAACAGAGCTTTCTTTTGGTGGTATTTGATCACCTGTGCGATTTTTTTGATCATGCGCTATAAACAAAAAAAGAGCGTCAATTTTGCAAAAATAACAATATTTTTCACATTTTTTTATATGAAATTCCCCAAAAAAAATGTAAAAATCTAATTTTTTTAAACATTTTCGGCCAATTTGTTTATGCTCCATATGTTTGGTAAAAAAAAATCACAAAAAGCGTATTTTGATTGGTTTGCGCAAAAGTTATCGCATTTACTAACAAAGGGAAAGATTTTTGTCATTTTTGGTGTTTTTTTAACGCGTAATGGCGGCGATCTACGATTTTTTTCGGTACTGCGACATTGCGGCAGACAGATCGGACCCTTGACTGACATTTTTGACACTTTTGGGGGTACCAGTGACATTACTGCAGTAATCAGTGCTATACATAGGCACTGTTACTGCAAAAATGACACTGGCAGGGAAGGGGTTAACTGTACAGGAGAGGGAGGGGTTAAGTGTGTCCTAGGGGTGTGATTCTAACTGTATAGGGACATGGCTATTGGTGTAAAAACAAAGATCAACGGTCCTACATAGTAGAACCGTCTGATCTTCACTTTTACACCAGGGAGAATGACGGGCGGCTTGTTTACATAAGCCGCTCCGCCTTTCTCCCTTCACCGGAGCGATCATAGTGTGACCGGCGGACATCGGGTCCACCGGTCACACGCACTGACTTGTCTGTGAACGAGCCGCGGCAGGCGTGCTCCTCGGCGGGCGCGCGCCCGCCCGCAATTGGCTCTCAAGTCAGTGACAGGCGAGTGACATACCCATACGTCACTCTGCCTGGCCGGGGCTGACCGCTGCGGTATATAGTCGTGAGGCGGTCGGCAACCGGTTAAAAAGCCGGTTTTAGACAAGATTTGTCTAAAACCGGCCATTTAGTCTCCAATGGCCTGAAAATATTTTTTGGTCAAAATGACTCTATTTTGGTCTCCAAGTGTCTAAAAAGCCTTCTTCAGTCAAAAATAACTGCATTTAGTCACCAAAGGTCTGACAAAATTTTTTAGTCAAAATGACTGTATTTTTGTCTTTTAGAGTCTTTAAAAGCCGGATTTAGACAAGATAACTGCATTTGGTCTCCAATGGTCTGAATTTTTTTGTCAAAATGAATGTATTTAGTATTCTGTGGCTGAAGGTACATTAGGCATTTACAGGATACAGAAGTAAGTGTCGGCCATAAAAGTCCCCAAAAATTAGCCTGACAGCTAAGAACGTGGGGCTTTTTATGACACTTACTTCTGTATCCTGTGAATGAAAATTTTTTTTAGTCAAAATGACTGTATTTTTGTATTTTAGAGTCTTAACAAGCCGGTTTTAGCCAAGATAGCTACATTTTGCTCTCCAATGGCCTGAAATTTTTTTGGTCAAAATGACTCTCTTGTGGTCTCCAAGTGTCTAAAAAACCTTTTTTAGTCAAAATAACTGCATTTGGTCACCAAAGGTCTGAAATTTTTTTAGTCAAAATGACTGTATTTTTGCAACAGACAATATGGATGGAAGGGGGGATTGGGGTCTTTTTAATCAGAGATTATAATGGCACCTGCCCCCATATGCAAACAATGGAAGGAATTCCAGCAAGGGCATAGGCCTGTCCCTATGGAAAGGGTCAAGACTACGTCCCTACAAGAAGAAAAGGGGGTTTAAATGTGCCTCTACGAACAGTCAAAGTATGCACATGTTCTTGTAACATAGCAACAGTACACAGATGTTATTTTTTTAAAAAATTCATAAATCTTTATTAATACATAGTAAAAACAAAAAGTATATCACTCTAATAGATAAAGCAGTCAATACATGGTGACAGGATTAGTACAAATACAGATAGAAAATGCTGGAGCTACGCGTTTCGCATTATGCGCTTCCTCAGGGTCCAGCAAGGGAAAGTATGTAAACAGAGATTCAGTCTTTAATAATCTAAAGGTACATAAAACAGTTATTAGATTTGTGAATATACATATATGTCTTATAACATTTTTGTTATTCTCAGTTTGTTATTTGCAGCTATCAATTGTATGTTACTTACACTATTATCTTAACCTTGAACACATCAGTTTTACTCTAATTATTTAACAATTATATAAATAGATCAAAAGATAGATTTTCCATAAATATAGCTGGTTAGTATATTGGTTCCTATGTTTATAGATTCCTTTAGATAAAAGGGAGGGAGAGAAAAGCCATTTCTGTTTGACAAACTCTTTTATGCTTTGCTTGTCAGAAGGACAAGAAACTAGATCCCACACACTGAACAGAAAGAGTAGAAAGGGGTGGGGAAGAGGAGAAAGGGATGAATATGAGAGAACAGTGATCGAAAAAGGGGGGGGGGGGGGAAAAACTGTAGAGTGTGAATTACCACGTAGCCCACAGGGGGGGCAGTGATAAGGATAGGCTAGTTCACCCGAGTATAATGGCTCAGGGGACAGTCCATCCATAGAGGAGGCATAGAGGAGACCAAAAAAGATAAATGGTATATATAAAGAGGTATATTCACTTTATTATAAACTAAAGAAATAACATACTAAGGTATTAAATTATCTTACCCCAATTTAGACGTCACAGTGAATAGAGTTGAATATACTTGTTTAATTTAAAATCATATTGTATGAAAGGGGGAGCCAGAGCCCCTAAAATCAGCAGGAAGAAAAAAATAAATTTATATATATGTATAGTTAATCCTTATTAGATTATTTTAATAAGGGAGATGGTGATTTGTAAGAATAGGTACTTACCAGGGACTCATTCTCTAAAATTTATGTGTTAGGTGGTGTAAACGTCAAGCAAGACGTGCATATATTTAAGTAGAGAAGGGGTTAGACATTGGAATCCCCTACAAAGGTGTGCACCAATATTAAGTGAGAACGGGTTAAATAGAGAGTCCCCTTTGAAAATTGGGGATCAGTGTGGTGCTGGGAGTATAAAAACTAAGTATGAAAGAGTCACTGGGTGCTTTAGACAGATTGGATCCAGCCCCGAATCTGAAAAGATATATAAAGATAATGGACCGTTGGTAAAGTGCTGAGCCTGATAGAGAGGAAAAGTGAGGAGCTGAGTCTGTAATTAGAACACTTACCATCTGAAGCAATTCAGAAAACCCACGGGGAGTCTGACACTCAGCCTAGGCAGCCTGTAAGTGTGAGCTTACTAAGCTGTCCGGTATATATACTAACCACTCTGTATCTGGTCTCCTCCTCCTCCCGGTCTCACGCCCCCCACATCCGCCCGCCATAGCGTCCACGTGTAGACGCCGCGGGAGGATGTTCCCGCATACCGGAAGTGAGCGTCACTTCCGGTTCCGGGACCGGAAGTGGCGATCTGCCATAACGTAATACACCATTCAGGCAAATAAAAGCCAATAGAAGCTGGTTAACACTGTCAAAGATGGCAAAAAAACAGGAAAACATCCTAACCTTCGATATAGCATGTATGAAAAACATCTGAATATAACTATTTATTCCCTATTTGAATCAGTTCAAACTTGCATTTAAGCCATATAAGAGAAGAGATTATCCATAAACGTACCAGCAAACAGTTTTACTCAGAAATGACATTAGCAAATCTGCTTATATGGTCTAGGTCATGTGGAACAGTGAATAAATAAGATTTGTGAGAAAAAGAAGAAAAAGAATATATAATTTGGCAGCCGATATGTAGGACAATGGACCACGCGGTAAACAGACCTACAGCAATGGAAACAAGGGGGGGGGGGGAAAGGATAAGGGGGGGAAAAGAAAAAAAGGGGAAGGAAAAAAAAAAAAAAAAAAAAAGAAAAAAAAATATATTTTTTTAAAAATTATTTTTGTTTAACTTGAAAGTTATATAAAAAAGTAAATACAAATGAGTTAATCTCTTCAATATCATATTGGAGAGTCTAAGAGGATATTAGTCTGCCAAAAAGGGGGCAAAGCTCAGGTGTTCATTCAGTCCTGGGAGGGTGCAGGCATTTAAAGAGAAAATCCAACGCGCTTCCCTTTGTAGAATTAAGTTGTCAAAAGGTCCCCCTCTGGGTCCAGGATGGATCCTATCTAGGGCGAAAAATTTGAATTTTGGACATTTATATCTATGCGTTTGAGCTATGTGTCTTGCTATGGGACTTTCTAAATCTCCACCCCTTATGTATGATACATGGTCCTTGATTCTCTCCCAGAAATGTCGTTTGGTTTTGCCCACATAAAAAGCGGGACATTCACATTTCCAAATATAGACAATACCTATAGTTTGGCATGTCACAAAGTGTTTGAGAACAAATGGGCGTCCATTTGGCAACGTTTGTTGAGGCTTGCTAGCAATGAATTTACAATAACCACATAATCCACAAGGGAAAGTGCCTTGGGGTAGTTTAATACAGGGGTCTGTCCTTTTGTCTCTCTGGTAGTGGCTGGCAGTCACCATATCTCGAATAGATTTATTTCTCCTAAAAATCACACTCGGTCTAGTATCCACAAAGTTACTGAGGATTTTATCCTCTGCTAAGAGATGCCAATGTTTGGCTATAATACTTTTTAGTTGGTTGGATTGAGAACAATATCTCGTGATCATTTTAGTTGAGTTTTGAGAGTTTTGACATTCTCCTTGAAAAAGGAGAAGGTCTCTAGGGCTGTCTTTTGCTTTTTTGTAGGCTTTTTTAGTGCTTTTCCTACTATATCCCCTCTGTAGGAATCTTTTTTGTAATTCTAAAGCTTCTTTTTCAAATTCAGTCTCTTCCGAACAGTTTCTACGAATCCTATAATACTGTCCTATTGGTATTCCTTGAATTACATGTCTTGGGTGACTGCTATCTGCATGTAATAACGCATTTGTTGCAGTTGGTTTTCTATAGAGTGTGGTTGAAAGTGTATTATCCATGCTTCTATAGATCTCAAGATCTAAAAAAGGAATCCTAGATCTATCAAAAACATAGGTGAAATGCAAGTTGAAGTCATTTACATTTAGGATGTCTATGAATTCCTTTAAGGTGTCGAGAGGACCCGACCATAGGATGAATATGTCGTCGATATATCTTTTCCAGATCTCTATATATGCCAGATATACTGATATAGATTCTTGGGCAAAGAGCCATCGTTCCCACCCCCCCAGGTACAGGTTGGCATAAGATGGGGCACATTTAGTCCCCATCGCCACCCCCTGTACCTGGAGGTAGTGGGAACCATCAAACACAAACACGTTATGTGTCAAGATAAAAAATAACAAGTCAGAAACAAACTTATTTAACCTTCTATGGTCAAGTCCTCTCTCATCCAAAAAGGATTCAATAACTTCCACACCTCGAGAGTGTGGAATATTTGAGTATAGGGATTCAACATCTATAGATACCAGATAGGTCTCCTCTTCGATCTGTATATTTTCAATCGTTAATAGCATATGCATAGTATCTTTTAGATACGAGGGTAACGACTCTACATGTGGGCGTAGGTATGCATCTACATATGAACTAGCATTCTGTGTAAGACTATTGATGCCCGAGACTATGGGACGGCCGGGGGGATTTGTGTGATTTTTATGCATTTTTGGAAGTGCATAAAATGTGGGCGTTGTGGGTTCTTTAATAATCAAAAATTCCATCAAATCCTTGGTTATAATTCCCCACTGATAGTATTGATCTAGGAGTTTTAGAAATTCTCTTTGATTTTTAAGTAACTGTAAACTGCTTACTCTTGAATACCAGGCTCTATTATCAAGAATATTGTTGCACATTTCTGTGTATTGTACTTGATTTAAAATGACAACATTTCCGCCTTTGTCCGCAGACTTAATCACAATATCTTTGCGTTCTTGTAAGTTGCGTAGAGCCTGGTATTCAGTTTCGGACAGGTTATTAGAGTTTTTTCGTATGTTCATTTGTTTAATATCCTTTGTTACCATATGGATAAAAAGATCAACTTTAGGATTGGTTTGACTCGGGAAACGTTTAGACTTTTTTTTAAAAGTTTGTACTGATTGTTGTGTTGTTCCTACCGAGGTCGAGGGTGGGCTGGGTCCGGGTGTAGTCGGACCCGACTCATCCTCAAGCTCGGTCAGGATTTTAAGCATCTTATAATCCTTTTTGGACCAATCGCGCCAGGTTTGAAGAAGACCACCCATGGGGGCTTCTTTTTGCTTGATTTTAGGGCCCTCAATTAGGGACCTAAAATTAAGCTTTCGTGCAAAAAGATTAACATCTTTTATAAATTCAAAACGATCTATGTCTTTTGCCGGACAGAAATTAAGCCCTAGACCAAGTATTTTAATTTCCTCTTCATTTAATTGAACACCAGAGATGTTAATGACTTGTAGAGAATTTGTTTCTTGGTTTAGTTTTTCTCTTCTGTTGTGGATATTTTTAGAGGACCTAAAAGTCCTAGTGTCATTTGTTCTAAAAAAGCATTGTCCTGAGTATTAGGGGAATTTCTTTTTGGGATAGTTCCACAGTGTGTTCCTTGGGCATTTGCTGATGATGTGCTGGATCCACTTGCCAATGGGTTTGATGGTGATTGATTTTGAGTTTTGGGTCCAAGTTTTAAAGCCTTGGCTGTTTGTGTAGTCTGAAAATTATGCTGTGTTCCCATAGGGGTATCCCTTTCATCATCTTTCCTTTTTTCCTGTCTCATTCTATTAGATCTCTCTTGGCGAGCATTCCAAAAGTTGGAAGATGTGGAGGATGCAGCTGATGAGTCAGACCAGTTGCCATCCTCTCTATTTTGTTCATTTTGTGGTCTAGACCTGTATGTTTTATTAGTGTTCCTTTCCCATTTATAGGCTCTTCCTGTCCTAAATGCCATTTGATCACGATTCATTTTTTTGTCTTTTCTTTTAATAATTTCTCCACTAAATTTTTCCACTGCATGTTTAATTTCAAGATTTTTCTCCTTGAAAATGGGTTTATTTTGGAATGCCGCTAGTTGGTTTACAATTTCTACTATTTCTTTGTCTAAAATGAGTGCTTCTGCCTCATAATAGCTTTTTAGAATCTTCATCATTTCAATTGAGCATTGTGTGAGATTATCTTCCCATTTATTTTTTAATTCTGTTGAGACTGAATGAATTGTTGGAAATATTTGTATACGTAACCCAATGGGTATAATTTTGGTGTCTATATATTGTTGGAAATAAGTGGCATGCCAGAAGAAAGTTGTCTTACGTATTAGAAGTTGTCTTAAACGAGTTGTGATTTGCGAGATTTCGGAGTCCTCCTTATTTGAGCCGCGAATTTCAGTCTGTATTTGTAGCATGTAATTGGACCAGAGATTTCCCAGATAGTCAGCCATTTCAGTCACTGTCAAAGAGACAAAAGGACAGACCCAGACACACAAATGATACAAAAAAAAAAAAAAAAAAAAAAAAAGAAAAAAAAAAAAAGGGAGGGGGAGGTTAGGAAATGTGAGATAGAGGGAGGAGAAGAAGTGTTGTGGGATTCAAATTCAGTAGATATTCTTTAACAAACACTATTGTAATATCTAGTTCAGTATATCATACATATTACTTTTATACGAATTATACTCTCAAAGGTATTACATTGAACATATGCATAGATTTGGCTTGTTAATGATTAGTTTAATATATTTAATTAAATAGAGCGACCCTTAAAAAGGTCCCCCTTCCAGAGGAGTTGGGGATTTGACTCCCCTCAAAGAACAACAGACAATATGGATGGAAGGGGGGATTGGGGTCTTTTTAATCAGAGATTATAATGGCACCTGCCCCCATATGCAAACAATGGAAGGAATTCCAGCAAGGGCATAGGCCTGTCCCTATGGAAAGGGTCAAGACTACGTCCCTACAAGAAGAAAAGGGGGTTTAAATGTGCCTCTACGAACAGTCAAAGTATGCACATGTTCTTGTAACATAGCAACAGTACACAGATGTTATTTTTTTAAAAAATTCATAAATCTTTATTAATACATAGTAAAAACAAAAAGTATATCACTCTAATAGATAAAGCAGTCAATACATGGTGACAGGATTAGTACAAATACAGATAGAAAATGCTGGAGCTACGCGTTTCGCATTATGCGCTTCCTCAGGGTCCAGCAAGGGAAAGTATGTAAACAGAGATTCAGTCTTTAATAATCTAAAGGTACATAAAACAGTTATTAGATTTGTGAATATACATATATGTCTTATAACATTTTTGTTATTCTCAGTTTGTTATTTGCAGCTATCAATTGTATGTTACTTACACTATTATCTTAACCTTGAACACATCAGTTTTACTCTAATTATTTAACAATTATATAAATAGATCAAAAGATAGATTTTCCATAAATATAGCTGGTTAGTATATTGGTTCCTATGTTTATAGATTCCTTTAGATAAAAGGGAGGGAGAGAAAAGCCATTTCTGTTTGACAAACTCTTTTATGCTTTGCTTGTCAGAAGGACAAGAAACTAGATCCCACACACTGAACAGAAAGAGTAGAAAGGGGTGGGGAAGAGGAGAAAGGGATGAATATGAGAGAACAGTGATCGAAAAAGGGGGGGGGGGGAAAAACTGTAGAGTGTGAATTACCACGTAGCCCACAGGGGGGGCAGTGATAAGGATAGGCTAGTTCACCCGAGTATAATGGCTCAGGGGACAGTCCATCCATAGAGGAGGCATAGAGGAGACCAAAAAAGATAAATGGTATATATAAAGAGGTATATTCACTTTATTATAAACTAAAGAAATAACATACTAAGGTATTAAATTATCTTACCCCAATTTAGACGTCACAGTGAATAGAGTTGAATATACTTGTTTAATTTAAAATCATATTGTATGAAAGGGGGAGCCAGAGCCCCTAAAATCAGCAGGAAGAAAAAAATAAATTTATATATATGTATAGTTAATCCTTATTAGATTATTTTAATAAGGGAGATGGTGATTTGTAAGAATAGGTACTTACCAGGGACTCATTCTCTAAAATTTATGTGTTAGGTGGTGTAAACGTCAAGCAAGACGTGCATATATTTAAGTAGAGAAGGGGTTAGACATTGGAATCCCCTACAAAGGTGTGCACCAATATTAAGTGAGAACGGGTTAAATAGAGAGTCCCCTTTGAAACCCTTTGGGTGGTCTTCTTCAAACCTGGCGCGATTGGTCCAAAAAGGATTATAAGATGCTTAAAATCCTGACCGAGCTTGAGGATGAGTCGGGTCCGACTACACCCGGACCCAGCCCACCCTCGACCTCGGTAGGAACAACACAACAATCAGTACAAACTTTTAAAAAAAAGTCTAAACGTTTCCCGAGTCAAACCAATCCTAAAGTTGATCTTTTTATCCATATGGTAACAAAGGATATTAAACAAATGAACATACGAAAAAACTCTAATAACCTGTCCGAAACTGAATACCAGGCTCTACGCAACTTACAAGAACGCAAAGATATTGTGATTAAGTCTGCGGACAAAGGCGGAAATGTTGTCATTTTAAATCAAGTACAATACACAGAAATGTGCAACAATATTCTTGATAATAGAGCCTGGTATTCAAGAGTAAGCAGTTTACAGTTACTTAAAAATCAAAGAGAATTTCTAAAACTCCTAGATCAATACTATCAGTGGGGAATTATAACCAAGGATTTGATGGAATTTTTGATTATTAAAGAACCCACAACGCCCACATTTTATGCACTTCCAAAAATGCATAAAAATCACACAAATCCCCCCGGCCGTCCCATAGTCTCGGGCATCAATAGTCTTACACAGAATGCTAGTTCATATGTAGATGCATACCTACGCCCACATGTAGAGTCGTTACCCTCGTATCTAAAAGATACTATGCATATGCTATTAACGATTGAAAATATACAGATCGAAGAGGAGACCTATCTGGTATCTATAGATGTTGAATCCCTATACTCAAATATTCCACACTCTCGAGGTGTGGAAGTTATTGAATCCTTTTTGGATGAGAGAGGACTTGACCATAGAAGGTTAAATAAGTTTGTTTCTGACTTGTTATTTTTTATCTTGACACATAACGTGTTTGTGTTTGATGGTTCCCACTACCTCCAGGTACAGGGGGTGGCGATGGGGACTAAATGTGCCCCATCTTATGCCAACCTGTACCTGGGGGGGTGGGAACGATGGCTCTTTGCCCAAGAATCTATATCAGTATATCTGGCATATATAGAGATCTGGAAAAGATATATCGACGACATATTCATCCTATGGTCGGGTCCTCTCGACACCTTAAAGGAATTCATAGACATCCTAAATGTAAATGACTTCAACTTGCATTTCACCTATGTTTTTGATAGATCTAGGATTCCTTTTTTAGATCTTGAGATCTATAGAAGCATGGATAATACACTTTCAACCACACTCTATAGAAAACCAACTGCAACAAATGCGTTATTACATGCAGATAGCAGTCACCCAAGACATGTAATTCAAGGAATACCAATAGGACAGTATTATAGGATTCGTAGAAACTGTTCGGAAGAGACTGAATTTGAAAAAGAAGCTTTAGAATTACAAAAAAGATTCCTACAGAGGGGATATAGTAGGAAAAGCACTAAAAAAGCCTACAAAAAAGCAAAAGACAGCCCTAGAGACCTTCTCCTTTTTCAAGGAGAATGTCAAAACTCTCAAAACTCAACTAAAATGATCACGAGATATTGTTCTCAATCCAACCAACTAAAAAGTATTATAGCCAAACATTGGCATCTCTTAGCAGAGGATAAAATCCTCAGTAACTTTGTGGATACTAGACCGAGTGTGATTTTTAGGAGAAATAAATCTATTCGAGATATGGTGACTGCCAGCCACTACCAGAGAGACAAAAGGACAGACCCCTGTATTAAACTACCCCAAGGCACTTTCCCTTGTGGATTATGTGGTTATTGTAAATTCATTGCTAGCAAGCCTCAACAAACGTTGCCAAATGGACGCCCATTTGTTCTCAAACACTTTGTGACATGCCAAACTATAGGTATTGTCTATATTTGGAAATGTGAATGTCCCGCTTTTTATGTGGGCAAAACCAAACGACATTTCTGGGAGAGAATCAAGGACCATGTATCATACATAAGGGGTGGAGATTTAGAAAGTCCCATAGCAAGACACATAGCTCAAACGCATAGATATAAATGTCCAAAATTCAAATTTTTCGCCCTAGATAGGATCCATCCTGGACCCAGAGGGGGACCTTTTGACAACTTAATTCTACAAAGGGAAGCGCGTTGGATTTTCTCTTTAAATGCCTGCACCCTCCCAGGACTGAATGAACACCTGAGCTTTGCCCCCTTTTTGGCAGACTAATATCCTCTTAGACTCTCCAATATGATATTGAAGAGATTAACTCATTTGTATTTACTTTTTTATATAACTTTCAAGTTAAACAAAAATAATTTTTAAAAAAATATATTTTTTTTTCTTTTTTTTTTTTTTTTTTTTTCCTTCCCCTTTTTTTCTTTTCCCCCCCTTATCCTTTCCCCCCCCCCCCTTGTTTCCATTGCTGTAGGTCTGTTTACCGCATGGTCCATTGTCCTACATATCGGCTGCCAAATTATATATTCTTTTTCTTCTTTTTCTCACAAATCTTATTTATTCACTGTTCCACATGACCTAGACCATATAAGCAGATTTGCTAATGTCATTTCTGAGTAAAACTGTTTGCTGGTACGTTTATGGATAATCTCTTCTCTTATATGGCTTAAATGCAAGTTTGAACTGATTCAAATAGGGAATAAATAGTTATATTCAGATGTTTTTCATACATGCTATATCGAAGGTTAGGATGTTTTCCTGTTTTTTTGCCATCTTTGACAGTGTTAACCAGCTTCTATTGGCTTTTATTTGCCTGAATGGTGTATTACGTTATGGCAGATCGCCACTTCCGGTCCCGGAACCGGAAGTGACGCTCACTTCCGGTATGCGGGAACATCCTCCCGCGGCGTCTACACGTGGACGCTATGGCGGGCGGATGTGGGGGGCGTGAGACCGGGAGGAGGAGGAGACCAGATACAGAGTGGTTAGTATATATACCGGACAGCTTAGTAAGCTCACACTTACAGGCTGCCTAGGCTGAGTGTCAGACTCCCCGTGGGTTTTCTGAATTGCTTCAGATGGTAAGTGTTCTAATTACAGACTCAGCTCCTCACTTTTCCTCTCTATCAGGCTCAGCACTTTACCAACGGTCCATTATCTTTATATATCTTTTCAGATTCGGGGCTGGATCCAATCTGTCTAAAGCACCCAGTGACTCTTTCATACTTAGTTTTTATACTCCCAGCACCACACTGATCCCCAATTTTCAAAGGGGACTCTCTATTTAACCCGTTCTCACTTAATATTGGTGCACACCTTTGTAGGGGATTCCAATGTCTAACCCCTTCTCTACTTAAATATATGCACGTCTTGCTTGACGTTTACACCACCTAACACATAAATTTTAGAGAATGAGTCCCTGGTAAGTACCTATTCTTACAAATCACCATCTCCCTTATTAAAATAATCTAATAAGGATTAACTATACATATATATAAATTTATTTTTTTCTTCCTGCTGATTTTAGGGGCTCTGGCTCCCCCTTTCATACAATATGATTTTAAATTAAACAAGTATATTCAACTCTATTCACTGTGACGTCTAAATTGGGGTAAGATAATTTAATACCTTAGTATGTTATTTCTTTAGTTTATAATAAAGTGAATATACCTCTTTATATATACCATTTATCTTTTTTGGTCTCCTCTATGCCTCCTCTATGGATGGACTGTCCCCTGAGCCATTATACTCGGGTGAACTAGCCTATCCTTATCACTGCCCCCCCTGTGGGCTACGTGGTAATTCACACTCTACAGTTTCCCCCCCCCCCCCTTTTTCGATCACTGTTCTCTCATATTCATCCCTTTCTCCTCTTCCCCACCCCTTTCTACTCTATCTGTTCAGTGTGTGGGATCTAGTTTCTTGTCCTTCTGACAAGCAAAGCATAAAAGAGTTTGTCAAACAGAAATGGCTTTTCTCTCCCTCCCTTTTATCTAAAGGAATCTATAAACATAGGAACCAATATACTAACCAGCTATATTTATGGAAAATCTATCTTTTGATCTATTTATATAATTGTTAAATAATTAGAGTAAAACTGATGTGTTCAAGGTTAAGATAATAGTGTAAGTAACATACAATTGATAGCTGCAAATAACAAACTGAGAATAACAAAAATGTTATAAGACATATATGTATATTCACAAATCTAATAACTGTTTTATGTACCTTTAGATTATTAAAGACTGAATCTCTGTTTACATACTTTCCCTTGCTGGACCCTGAGGAAGCGCATAATGCGAAACGCGTAGCTCCAGCATTTTCTATCTGTATTTGTACTAATCCTGTCACCATGTATTGACTGCTTTATCTATTAGAGTGATATACTTTTTGTTTTTACTATGTATTAATAAAGATTTATGAATTTTTTAAAAAAATAACATCTGTGTACTGTTGCTATGTTACAAGAACATGTGCATACTTTGACTGTTCGTAGAGGCACATTTAAACCCCCTTTTCTTCTTGTAGGGACGTAGTCTTGACCCTTTCCATAGGGACAGGCCTATGCCCTTGCTGGAATTCCTTCCATTGACTGTATTTTTGCCTTTTAGAGTCTTAAAAAGCCGGTTTTAGACAAGATTAGAGTTGAGCGCACACCTGGATGTCCGTGTTTGGCGGGTTCGGCCGAACTTGAAAAAAAAAGTCCGGGTCCGTGTCCCGGACTTTTTCCGAACTTTACCCGGACACCGAACCCCATTGAAGTCAATGGGGACCCGAACTTTCAGGCACTAAAATGGCTCTAAAACACCAATGGAAAGGGCTAGAGTGCTGCAAATGGCAGCAAATGTAGTTAAGAGCATGGCAAGTGTTCTGCAAACAAATGTGGATAGGGAAAAAACTTAAAATGACAAAAGAAAACAGAAAAATAAATCAATTTTCTTCATCTGTTAAGGACGAGGCCCATATGGAGTAGGAGGGAGGTTGAGGTGGTGGTGGATGTGGCGGTGTAGGTGGAAGCGGCGGTGGAGGAGGACGAGGTAGCCAACACTGCTTTTTTTCAGTCATTTTAAATGAGGGTACACCCCAAAAGAGTGAGAAAGATCAAAAATATAAAGATGGCTGGGTAAGGTCGGTATCCATCTCTATTCTGCACAAGGTACGGAAAAGTCCTGTGGGATCCATTTTAATGAACGTGAGCTTGTCCACATTGTCTCTGGACAGGCGGCTGCGCTTGTCTGTGATAAAGCCCCCAGCCCTGCTAAATACACATTCAGATAATTCACTGGCTGCAGGGCACGCCAGTACCTCCAAGGCGTAAAGGGCAAGCTCAGGCCATGTGCCCAATTTGGAGACCCAGAAGTTGAAGGGGGCAGACCCGTCATTCACTACATGTAGGCGTGTGCACACATACTGCTCCACCATGTTGGTGAAATGCTGCTTCCTGCTAAGACATTCCATATGATCTGCTGGTGCTGCTGTTTGTTGTGGCGTGCTGACAAAGCTTTTCCACATTTCGGCCATGCTAACCCTGCCTTCTGAAGTGCTGGCGGTGCCCTGGTTGCGTTGGCGACCTCTTCCTCCTCCTCCTCTGCCTTGGCCTTGTGCTTCCACTGTGGCCCCGCTGTCAGGTGGGAATGACAGCAGCATCGCGTCTACCAGCGTGCGCTTGTACTCGCGCATCTTGCGATCGCGCTCCAGTGAGTGAATTAAGGACGGTACGTTGTCCTTGTAACGGGGATCCAGCAGCGTGGCCACCCATTAATCAGCATAAGTTAGAATGTGGGCAACTCGGCGGTCGTTGTGGAGACACTGCAGCATGTAATCGCTCATGTGTGCCAGGCTGCCCAGAGGCAATGAAAGGCTGTCTTCTGTGGGAGGTGTATCGTCTGTGTCCTCTGTATCCCCCCAGCCACGCACCAGTGATGGCCATGAGCTGGCCTGGGTGCCACCCTGCTGTGAACATGGTGCCATCTTCTCCTCCATCTCCTCCTCATCCTCCAGAACTGTGCCCCTGCTGGACAATTGTGTCCCTGGAGTTTGTGGGTGCAGGAACCCACCCTCGTAGCCACTTGACTTGCCCTGAAAGCCTTGGAAATGTTACCTCTTCATCCTCCTCTTCCTCCTCTTCATCCTCCTCATCCTCTTCATCCTCCTCCTCCTCTTCATCCTCCTCCTCCTCCGCCACATCCTCCTCTCCTCCTCCGCCACATCCTCCTCCTCCGCCACATCCTCTTCCATCATCGCCCAAATAATTTTTTTGAAGGAGGCATAGAAGTGGGATAGTTAAGCTGACAACGGCGTCATCGGCACTGGCCATGTTGGTGGAGTACTCAAAACAGCGCAACAAGGCACACAGGTCTCGCATGGAGGCCCAGTTACAGGTGGTGAAGTGGTGCTGTTCCGCAGACGACTCACGCGTGCGTGCTGCAGCTGAAACTCCACTATGGCCTGCTGCTGCTCGCACAGTTTTTCCAGCATGTGCAAGGTGGAATTCCACCTTGTGGGCACGTCACATATGAGGCGGTGAGCGGGAAGGCCGAAGTTACGCTGCAGCGCTGACAGGCGAACAGCAGCAGGGTGAGAACGCCGAAAGTGCACACAGACAGCACGCACTTTCTGCAGCAGCTCTGACATATCGGGTTAATTTTTAAGAAAAAGCCTACAGCACCTGATATTCCCAGGTGGTCTCCCATCCAGGTACTAACCAGGCCCGACCCTGCTTAGCGTCCGAGATGAAACGAGATCGCGCATGTTTAGGGTGATGTGGCTGTAGGCGATCACTACTTCCACGGTCGACCCCTTTGAACTTGGCCATGGCAAGATGGCACCTTAGGAGAAACAAAAAGAAAGCCAACGAATAAAGGAAAAGCCAAAAGCCTACAGCACCTGATATTCCCAGGCGGTCTCCCATCCAGGTACTAACGAGGCCCAACCCGGCTTAGCTTCCAAGATGAGACAAGATCAGGCGTGTTCAGGGTGATGTGGCCATAGGCGATCACCACTGCCACTCTCGACCCCTTTGAACTTGGCCATTGCAAGATGGCACCTCAGGAGAAACAAAAAGAAAGCCAACGAATAAAGGAAAAGCCAAAAGCCTACAGCACCTGGTATTCCCAGGCGGTTGTAATGTTCCGGTACCTTTGGTACCCTAAATTACACTTTCCACAAGTGTATGCGCCCCACCATTTACTTTTGGAAAAGGTGCCCATACACCTTTAAGACTGGAGCTGTCATCACCCAGCGCCGGACTAGATGGCTATTTAAAGCGCCGGTTCTCACTCACATGTGTTCGTTCAAACACCCTTACCTGGATGCTAACCTTGCTTGAAGCTTCCATGCTTGCAAGCTTACCTCGCTGACGGAACCTCGCCGCGCTGATCCCTGTATCCCGCTACTGGATCATCCGCCTCTCCTGAACCACCCTTCGGCTGTATCGCTAATAGTGCTAAGTACCCCGCAGGGGAATTCTCTATAAACTTATACTAAGCTTACACTATCTAGCTCTGCATAGTAAAGACTGTTTATCACATCTGCATAACTAGATTGCTAGCTCTTGAGACTACTGCTACTTTTCTGCACTGGGTTGATCTCTTTTGTATGTCCACCTGCTATTCTGTCATCTGCTATCATACAACATTGCTAAACCTTCTTGCATCCATCTGCTACTGTCTCACCTTCAAGTGTCTATCACCTACCACCTCCACTCAACCTATCCCTCAACCTTCATCATTGTGTTACCACATACATAAAGTCATTCTAGGAACCAGCTTGTTAATTGTGTGTATTTACTGGCTGAAATAAGACCTTCCACACATGATGAGTCATTGAGGTTGGGAATGGTATCTCAGCATATCTCTTACATGACTACTGACGTGGAATTATTTCTGCAGCTGAAAATCCACACCATATAAGAAACGCAGGAGCGTTACAGATTGAACGAACCAAAAATGGATTCAGTAGAAATAACCACTCAGGTGACACAATTAAAACAGCAAGTATCTGCGTTAATACACGCACTTGCTGAATTAAAAGAAGACAATCAGGCTCTGTCGCAGCAGGTAATTAGACTGACACAACTTACCTCTGCTCAGTCCCCTGAACCCAAGATAAATCCCCCTTTGGTATTTACAGGCGATCGCAAAAAATTTCGCAAATTTAAAAACGCATGTGAGTTACTTTTTTTGCTAAAACCTCGTACCTACCTTACTGATCACATTAAGGTTTGTACTATTATTTCTTACCTATCAAGCGATCCTCGAGCCTGGGCAGATTCTCTTTTTGAGAAAAACGACCAGCTTCTCAACTCCTATGCCTTGTTCCTGGCAGAGCTCACTAGCCTATATGATGACCCCAATAGGCAGAGTACTGCTGATCTTCAGTTAAGATCCTTGAAACAAGGAAGGAGGCCTGTAGAAGACTTTGTCGCAGAGTTCAAGAGATGGACCCTTGATTCAGAATGGAATGATGCATCTCTGAAAACCCAATTTAGGCTTGGCCTATCAGAAGCCGTTAAGGACGAGCTCGCCCGAGCGGATCTGCCAAAAACCCTGGATGCATTAATACAACTCAGTATTACCATAGATAGAAGACTACGAGAAAGAAAGGCTGAAAAGATGGGAATGCCATTATCCGTTTCCTCTCGGAGTCTGGCCGTTCCTATGGAGGTAGGAACCATACGCCCACCGCTATCAACTATGGAAAAAGCCAAAAGACGAAATGAAAATCTCTGCTTGTACTGTGCATCCCCGGATCACAAGATAAACGTCTGTCCCCTAGTCAACAAAAAGAAGGGTGAGTGTTCACATGTCTCTCTAGGAGGATTGACAACTTCATTCACTAACCCCTACATTTCTGTTTTTTTGACATTACAGTGGGACCAGAACAGGATTACTACTAAGGCCATGATTGACACAGGATCTTGTGGAAATTATATGGATATATGTTTTGCTGCTTTAAATAAAATTCCTATTATTTCTAAACTCAAACCTGTCTCAGTAAGTCTTATTACCGGTGTTCCGTTATCCTCTGGTCCGATCACCGATCAGACACAAGCACTTCTAGTCACTATTAACGAGTCTCATAGGGAGACTTCTACCTTCGATTTAATACCATCACCCCACTTTCCCATTGTGTTGGGACTTCCCTGGTTGCACACACACCAACCAACCATAGATTGGAAGAAACGGTCCTTGACCTTCCCTTCTTGTTATTGCGAGGAAACGTGTAACCTCCCGTTTTCCGGGAAGATTCTGTCTGTGGTGACAGATGAGATTGCACCACTATGTTATCAGGATCTTTCTGAGGTTTTTCTTGAGAAAAATGCTCAAGCATTACCTCCTCATCGAGACTATGATTGTAGCATTGATCTACTCCCAAATAGCAAATTGCCATTCGGTCATGTTTATCCTCTTTCACAGGATGAACTTGCCCATCTCAAAACCTATTTGGATGAGAACTTGGAAAAAGGGTTTATTAGACCTTCCACTTCTTCCACAGCAGCAGGACTCTTTTTTGTTCGCAATAAAGATTCAAGTCTCAGACCTATCATCGACTACAGGAAATTGAATGCTATCACAATAAAAGATCGCTATCCTCTACCGCTTATCCCTGAGCTCATTGAGCAGGTGCGTGGAGCTACCTATTTTTCAAAATTAGACCTGAAAGGAGCATACAATCTCATTCGAATCCGTGATGGACACGAGTGGAAGACTGCATTCAGAACTAGATACGGATTGTTCGAATATCTTGTGATGCCATTCGGCCTATGCAATGCCCCTGCAGTTTTCCAACGATTTATAAATGATATTTTTAAAGACTTACTAGATGTCTGTGTTGTGGTATATCTGGACGATATACTTATATATTCACGGACCCTGTCTGAACACATAAGACATGTAAGACTTGTATTATCGAGATTGCTTGCACATAATCTTTATGTGAAGCTGAAGAAATGCTTGTTCCATAAAGATGAGGTACTCTTTCTAGGCTACATCATATCCAAAACAGGAATCGAGATGGACATGAGTAAAATATCCTGCATTCAGGATTGGCCTACACCAACTACACGCAAGGCGCTACAGCGATTCCTGGGATTTTCAAATTTCTACAGGAAGTTCATAAAAAACTTTTCTGCTATTGTGAGTCCCCTCACACAGCTCACTAGCATAAAAATACCATTTAAATGGTCAGAAGAAGCAAATAAGGCTTTCCACTTGTTAAAGACAAGGTTTACTTCCGCTCCCATATTACGCCATCCAGACCCATCCCTCCAATACATTCTGGAGGTAGATGCGTCAAACATGGCAGTAGGAGCAATACTCTCCCAACGACCTACCCACACTTCACCACTTCATCCAGTCGCTTTTTTTTCTAAATCCCTGAGCAGTCCCGAGATAAATTACCCCGTGGGTGAAAAGGAACTGCTTGCTATAAAATTGGCTCTGGAGAATTGGCGACATTTACTCGAAGGCACCCAACTACCAATAATTATATACACGGACCATAAAAACCTCCAATATCTTCAGACTAGCAAAACTCTCTCGCATCGACAGGTACGATGGTCACTATTCTTTCTAAGGTTTAACTTCCTAGTGACCTACACACCTGCAGATAAGAACAAAAAGGCGGATGCACTATCACGACTAACTGAAGAAAACTACTTTGAAATCCCTTCCGTTCCTATAATACCTCACAAACGCATTATTGGAGTTGTCCGTTCCTTAAAGGAAGAGGTTCTGCATGGTATAAGTTTGGATTCACCCCCACCACAACTAAATACTGATGCAGAAGGCTTCCTCTACTACAACGACAAACTTTACATACCACCTACCCTACGCACCAAGATCTTGGAATTATCGCATGATGTGCCTATGGCAGGACATATGGGTATGACAAAGACTTTCAATTTGATTTCTCGACAATTCTGGTGGCCTGACATGAAAACATCTATACAAAAATTTGTCTCTTCATGCAATGTCTGTGCCAGGTCCAAAATTGACACTACGAGACCATCCGGTCTACTATGCAGTCTACCAATACCCCAAACTCCATGGGAGGTTTTGTCATTGGACTTCATCGTAGAATTGCCTCCTTCCAAAGGATTTAATACCATCTTGGTGTCAGTGGACCATCTGACAAAGATGGCACATTTCATTGCTATTCGCAGACTACCTTCGTCCAAACAAACGGCAGAACTCCTGATGAAACATGTCTTCAGATTACATGGTATCCCAAAAACTCTTCTGTCTGACCGTGGATCCCAATTTATTTCTAAATTCTGGCAAGAACTATGTCACATACTACGAATTGAGCGGAAGCTCACTTCTCCTTACCATCCGCAGACCAACGGACAGACTGAAAGAGTCAACCAATGCATCGAGCAGTATTTACGTTGTTACACTTCTTACCAACAGGATGATTGGTTGGATCTTCTCCCCCTGGCAGAATTTGCCTACAACAACGCAACTCACAGTACAACCAAGCAGAGTCCGTTCTACTTGAACTATGGGTTCCATCCCTCTATTCTCCCTCCACGCATCCTTCCTTCAAATAACCCAGTAGCCTCAGACTATCTTACCCAAATAAAGGATTCTCTGGGTTTACTAAATACTACCATTGCACACGCTCACAGTCAACAAAAGAAGTACTATGATCTTCGTAGAAGACCTTCTCCACAGTATACTATCGGGGACCTCGTTTGGCTCTCAACAAAAAACTTGAGACTGAAGATCCCTAGCAAAAAGCTTGGACCTCTGTTCTTGGGACCTTTCCCAATCAAGAAACTTATTGGAAAAGCTGCAGTGCAGCTTACATTGCCAATGGACCTAAAAATCCATCCCATTTTCCATGTGTCGCTACTAAAACCCCATGTTCCGGACCAAGGAATAAGGCCTAATATTCCACCTCCCCCTCCTGTACAAGTTGAAGGTGGAGAAGAATACGAGATAAAAGAGATTCTGGATTCTCGTATCTACAGAAGAAGACTTCAGTACTTGGTTAGATGGAAGAACTATGGGCCCCAAGACGACACCTGGCTAAACACCTCTGACATACATGCCCCTAGATTAATCCGCAATTTTCATGCGAGATACCCAGACAAACCAGCTCCAGAGGCCTTCAGGAGCAGGCCTTAAGGGGGGGGTATTGTAATGTTCCGGTACCTTTGGTACCCTAAATTACACTTTCCACAAGTGTATGCGCCCCACCATTTACTTTTGGAAAAGGTGCGCATACACCTTTAAGACTGGAGCTGTCATCACCCAGCGCCGGACTAGATGGCTATTTAAAGCGCCGGTTCTCACTCACATGTGTTCGTTCAAACACCCTTACCTGGATGCTAACCTTGCTTGAAGCTTCCATGCTTGCAAGCTTACCTCGCTGACGGAACCTCGCCGCGCTGATCCCTGTATCCCACTACTGGATCATCCGCCTCTCCTGAACCACCCTTCGGCTGTATCGCTAATAGTGCTAAGTACCCCGCAGGGGAATTCTCTATAAACTTATACTAAGCTTACACTATCTAGCTCTGCATAGTAAAGACTGTTTATCACATCTGCATAACTAGATTGCTAGCTCTTGAGACTACTGCTACTTTTCTGCACTGGGTTGATCTCTTTTGTATGTCCACCTGCTATTCTGTCATCTGCTATCATACAACATTGC